>NW_006239091.1:1092319-1145358 GCF_000226075.1 Solanum tuberosum | reverse complement strand
AAAAATGACTAAGTATGGGACATATCCCCTTTTTATAAAAAACGTCCCCAACCCGCTAAAAAAAATAGCTTACTGGAATTTGCAAATCTGCACAGACAGGTTTTACAAAAATGGTCATAACTCCCTGATCCTAACTCGGAATGAGGTGAAACCAAATGTGTTGGAAACATAACTCAAAGAGCTTTCATTTAATAGGTGGTGGACATTCCAGTTTCTTGTGTGCTAAGAGATATGACCCTTTAAAGTTGACCCTCCAAATCGCATTTTTTGCGATTTTCGAATTTTGATACGGTTGCTCTAAAATTCGGGTTAGACCCATTTCCTACTCAATTTGACCCCGTGAATAAGAATATGAAGTCGAATTTTTGAAATCATGCACGGATTTTTAGATATAAGGAAATTACAATTATAGGTGTTTCCGAAGCACATTTTCGGGCATTTTTGTGGTCGTTTCAGGTTCCTAGTGTGGGTGAGTCTTTATCCCCGTTCTTTTGAATTACTATGGTGAAGAAATTTAAGATTTTTATGAGGTTGTGGAAGCTCTATCAGGTTTGGGTTCCTATTCTAAGAATCCCTTAAAGCTTGATATCGATTTGAATAATCGGGAAATTCCTCCAGCGAAGCCATCCATTGAAGAACTGCCAAAGCTTGAGCTGAAGGTACGTTCACCTCACCGTCATTTTGTGTTCTTTGGAGGTAACAAACCCTTACCCATAATTATTGTCGCATATTTCCTTGAATGGAAAGTACAAGTGCTTATTAGTGTGTTGAAAATATATATGAAGGCCATTAGATGGACGATTGCCGATATTATAAGAGTTCCTCCCTGTATTTGTACACATGGAATTCAATTGGATAGTGAATGCAAGCCAAGTGTTTAGAATCAAAGGAGGTTAAATCCCTCAATGGAAGAAATTGTGATGAAAGAGATCATAAAGTGGCTCGATGCGGGAGTGGTCTACCCATTGCAGATAGCAAGTGGGTGAGCCCCGTGCAATGTGTTCCAAAGAAGGGTGGTATAACTGAGGTTCCAAATGAAAAAGGTGAACTTGTGCCAATGCAACTGGTTACCGGTTGGCGTGTATGTATGGATTATAGGAAGTTGAATGCAGGGATTGAGAAGGATCATTTTCCAATGCCCTTTATGGATCAGATACTTGATAGACTTGTGGGACATGGTTGGTATTTCTTCTTGGATGGTTATTGCGGTTATAATCAAAGCTCAATTGCACAGGAAGATCAATAAAAGATGACTTTCACATGTTCATATGGGACATTTTCGTTCAAAAGAATGCCCTTTGGATTGTGTAATGCACGGATGAAGTTTCAAGGATGTATGCTCTATGTTATTGCCGTTATGGTAGAGGATTTGATGGAGGTCTTCATGGATGATTTTTGGTTGTGGGGAACACATTTGAAGAATGCCTTGAGCACCTTGGTATATTCTTGCAAAGATGAGTTGAAACAAACTTTGTGCTAAATTGAGAGAAATGTAACTTCATAGTCAAGGAAGGTATTGCGTTGGGGCACAAAATCTCGGGAAATGGCATACAAGTTTATCAAGCTAAATTTGAAGTTATTGCCAAGGCACCTCCTCCTATCTCGATTAAATGTGTTAGAAGTGTGTTGGGTCATGCAGGTTTCTATCGACTGTTCATAAAGATTTCTCTAAGGTGGCTCACCCTTTTTGAAAGCTACTTGAAAAAGAAAGTTTGTTTGAGTTTGATGAAGCTTGTGTCAAGGTATTTTGGTGCTAAAAAAGAGAACCTCCTTTCGGCTCCTATCACTGTTGCTCCAGACTGGAGTGTTCAATTTGAGCTAATGTGCGATACAAGCGGTGTAGCTTTCCGGCTGTGCTTGGCCAACAAAAAGGAAACTTTTCTCACTCTGTCTACTACGCAAGAAAGACGTTGAATGTAGCTCAAAAGAACTATGTTGTAACCAAAGAATAGTTATTGGCCGTGGTGTATGCTTCTAAAAAGTTTTGAGCTTATCTTTTGTAGACCAAAGTAGTGGTGCACACCGACCATGCAGCGATCCTTACTTGATGGCTAACAAAGATGCAATGCCAAGATTGATTCGATGGGTGTTATTGTTGCAAGAGTTTGACTTTGAGGTCAAAGATAAAAAATGGTGTGTGAACCAATGGGCAGATCACTTGTCAAGGCTTGAAATGAATGTTGTTGTTTTCGGTGAGAAAGATATTGAAGAAGACTTTTCTAATGAGTCGTTGATGGTTGTATCAAATGTACCCCACCTTGGTAGGAGGATTTTGCAAATTATATGTTGTGTGGGATTCTTCCCGATTGGCTGAATTTTAACAAACGAAAGAGGTTTATTTTTTACGTGAAAAAGTACTTTTTTGGGATGAACCTTACCTATTTCAAGAATGTGCGGACCGCATAATTAGAAGGTGTGTGTTGGAAGTTGTGATATATGTGATTCTTGATGCTTTCCATGCATCACTGGTTGGTGGACACCGTAGTGGACTATGTTCAACTACTAAGGTACTTCAAAGTGGTTATTATTGGCAAACATTTTACCAAGATGCACATTCTCTTATTCAGAAGTTTGTTTAATGCTAAAAGCAAGGAGTGTCGTGAAGGCATGTGTTACCTCTAAATCATATTCTAGAGGTAGAGTTGTTCGATGTTTGGGGAATTGACTCTATGGGGCCTTTTGTGAGTTCGTATGGGAACAAGTACATTTTAGTGGTTGTTGACTATGTTTCTAAATGGGTAGAGGTTGTGGCATTACCTAATAAATAAAAGAGAAGTGTTGTGCAATTCCTCAAACCCTTAAATAGGATATAGTCCTTAAGGTTTAGGCCATACGGTTTAGTGCTTTTTAAGAGTATAGAATTTAGGTCCTAAAGTATAGGGTATAGTGTTTAGATCCTACAGTTTATGGTTTTTTATGAGGTTGTTTTAGGGTTTTTGGGGCTTTTTAGGATCTATAGTTTGGTGTTTTTTAGGTTTGGAGTTCTTCTTAGCATTTAGGGCTTTCAGTTTTTAAGGTTTAGAAGTTTTTAAGGTTTTCATTAGTGTGTTTTTAGGGTATTTAAGATTAAATTTTTAGGGGTTTTAGTATTTTGTAGGGATTAGGGTTTCTTAGGGAGTATTTTTTAGTGATTTGGGTTTAGCTTTTAGGCCCTAAGGCTTAGAGTTTACGATTTAGGGTTTGGGCTTTAAGCCCAAAGATTTAAGGGTTTAGGGTATAGTCCATAAGGTTAAGGCCCTACAGTTTAGGGTGTTTTTAGGGATTAGTATTTAGGTCTCAAGGTGTAGGGTATAGAGTTTAGATCCTACAAATGAGGGGTTTTAGGGGTTTTAAGGGTATTTTTAGAGTTTAAAGTTTCTGGATATTTAGGTTTAGTTTTTTTAGCTTTTAGGGTTTAGGGCTTTGGGTTCTTTAGATTTAGGGGTTTTTAAAGTTTTCTTAAGGTTGTTTTAGGGGTTTTGTTAGTTTTTTAGAGGTTAGGGTTTCTTATGGTTTTTTAGACTTTTATTTAGGGTTTAGTGTTTCTTAAGTTTTCTTAGGGCTTAGGGTTTAGGGTTTCTTCGAGTTTAGGGTCTATGTGCTAATGTTTAGGCAATATGATTTAGGGTTTACGCCTTAAGGTTTAGTGGTTATGCTCTAAGGTTTAGGGTTTAGGGTATAGTCTTTAAGGTTTAGATCCTAGGGTTAAGGGGTTTTTAGTGTTTAGGATTTAGACCCTAAGTTTTAGGGTATAGACTTTAGATCCAACGGTATTGGGGTTTTTAGGATTGTTAGGGTTACATAGGGTTTTTAGAGTTTAAATTGTATGGTTTTTGGGTTTAGGGTTTTTTAGGGTTTTGAGTTTAGGGGTTTGGGGTTTTTGAGGTTTTCTTTAGGTTTTTTAGGATTTTTTAGGTTTAGGATTTTTTAGATTTTTTAAAGGATTTTTAGTGTATTTAGGGTTTTTTAGGGTTTAGGGTTTCTTTGGGTTTTTATGGTGCTTTTAGGGTTTCATAGAGGTTTTAATGTGTTTTTAGTGTTTAGGGTTTCTTGGGGGGTTTTTATGATTTTTATGGGTTTAAATTTTCTTAGGGCTTACTATTTAAGGTTTAGATTCAGATCCTAAGGTTTAGGGTTTTTGATTTAGTGTTTACGGTTTAAGCCCTAAGGTTTAGGATTAAGGGTATAGTCCTTAAGGATTAGGCCCTATGATTTATGTTTTTTTTTAGTGTTTAGTTTTTTTTTTTTTTTTTTATGTTTTAGGATTTGGGCCTTCAAGTTTAGCGTATAAAGTTTAGATCCTACATTTTAGGATATTTTAGGGTTTAAAGTTTAGGGATTATTAGGTTTAGGTTTTTTAGGGTTTCGGTTTTAGGGCTTTGTGTTCTTTAGGTTTAGGTGTTTTTAAGGTTTTCTTTTGGGTATTTTTAGGGTTTTTTTCATGTTTAGGGGTTTTAGGGTTTTAAGGGTTATTTTTAGTTTTTTTAAGGGTCTAGGGTTTCTTTGGGTGTTAAGGGCTTTTTAGGGTTTAGTGTTTCTTAGGGTTTTTTAGGAATAAGGGTTTCTTAGGGCTTAAGGTTAAGAGTTTAGATTTTAGGCCCTAAGATTAAGGGTTTATGATTAAGGATCTAGGGTTTAAGCCCTAAGGTTTAGGGTTTAGGTTAGAGTCTTTAAGGTTTAGGCCTTAGGGTTTAAGGATTTTTTAGGGTATAGAGTTTAGCTCCTACGATTTAGGTTATTTTAGGGTTTTAAGTTTAGGTTTTTTTTGGGTTTAGGGTTTAGGAGTCTTTAAGGTTTTCCAATTGTTTTAGGAGATTTTGTAGGGTTTAGGTTTTTATTTTATTTTAACGACCCTCGGAGGGGTCAGGGCTTAGTATCAACCAAGGCCTTATCATCGATAAAAAAAAACAAAATACAAGGAGGGGGACTTAAACCTTACGTACATCCTATGGTAATTCCAAAGTCGGTAGTCTACTAAGGTTCTCCTACTCTTCCCCTTACTAGAAATGAAACCTATCATCTAAGCACCTATCTGAGATGACTCCTCTCAATACCAAGATTCTAGGGAAGCATAAATGTGGGAGATTTTCCCTTTACAAGTAAAAGAAAAAATTCTTCATAAAAGCTATAGCTTAAACAAGAGACAGCCAATGTGAAGATGATTGGGGGATAACAAAAAGAAACCTGTGGGAGCTTGGGCACCATCATAGGGTCAATATGATATACTACTCAAGGAGGTTCTTTAATCCTCTTCATATTTCTTCTTATGAAGCATGCCATACCTGCCTTGTCAAGTTGAAGATATGTTGTTGCTTCCTTTGGGAGCTGCTGGATGCTGAAGTAAACTTGAGGGCTGGTGATTTAGTGACTATGCTTGGAGAGGGAATCTACCACAATGTTGGTTTCTCTGAGAGTGTGTATACATTTAAAATGAGGGATACGAGTGATGAGGTTGTGAAGCTTCTGCATTTTGGATGTAATAATCCATGGATGGGTTGATTTGAGCATTAGCCAGTCGACTAGCAGCTGGGAATCAACTTCCAGGATCACCTTGTGATAATTGAGTTGAGCTCACCATGCTATGTCAAAAACAATAGCCTCTACCTCTTCCTGGTTATTGGTAACTCCCCTCAAAGGAACTGTATAAGCAAAGATCAATTCCCCATTAGGGCTTCTGAGAATACGCCAACCCATATTCTGCCCGGATTTCTTAGTGAACTTCCATCAGTGTTGAGATTTACCCACTTGTAAGGAGGTTTAATCCATTGGACACGTGTAATTTAGTGTCGTGAGTGCATTTCTCAATGAGGAGTACAAGTTTCTTCTAGCTTGAAGGCCAAGTGATGTAAGGAATAAAAAGTGTGGAGCATCTTGAAAGTATCCTTAAACACTGAAAACTTGACCTTAGCAATATCGGATTGTTTGCCCCCATACTTTCTTGCACACCTATTCATCCACAAGTTCCAACAAATAAAGATGGGAGTGTATTGGAGAATAAGTTTATGTGCCTCATTCTTGTAGTTAGTAATCCACCATCTCATGACCAGGTATTTAAGTTGAATAAAATCAGTTTGGATGCGCAAGGAATCAACAAAGAATTTCCAGAAAGTTTTCGCAAACATTCAAGAATTAAAGATATGATCAATGGTATCCACTCTTGGAGAATAACAACATAAATAGTCTACAGGTTCAATTCCAAAGCTGGAGAGTTTTTCATTTATAGGAAGCTTGCCTCTGAATGCCCTCCATAATAGAAAATAACGTTTGAAGGAAATGTTTCTATGCCATGTGTTGGTGTCAATTTTGGTCTTTGTTTTTTTTTCTCTGATGGAATTCCAAGCAGAGGAACTAGTTAACTTACCATTGATGTGGAGGCTCCACACTGGATGGTCTGGAATACCCTACTGATGAGTCCACAATTTAGACTCGTTTAGGGCTATATTTTGAAAGAATTAGTGTCCTCAAATACATATTTTGTCTTAATATCTAATAGAAATCCTTAAGATTCAGGATTTGGAGTTTGAGGTAAAGCATGGACACTACTTCGCAAGAAAGACCAAGGAGGCTGAAAAGAACGAAGAAATGAAGGTCTAGAGATCGCTGAGCCCAGTTTGCGAGTCGCCGATCGGCCTGGAGATCACCTTTTGTTCTAGTGCGCTGAGCCCTAAAGGAAAAGCTAAAGTTGGCGATGAAATAGAGTAGTCAGCGTGTCGCCAAAAAGTTCTACGAAGCAGTACCATATTGCCCAACGACTCAAAATGCGAAGAGGCTAAAGGCTAAAGCAAGAAGGCGATGAAATCGACCAAATGGCGGATCGCCGAATGTATCGACGATTCCGACTAAATTTGCAGAAGGGTCCATCGCAACACATTTCCAAACAATATAAATACTGGTTTAATTTTCTAGCTCAGTATCATATGATTATTATTTTTAGAACTCTTTACAGTTTTTTAGAGAGTTTAAGTTTTAGAGGGTTTTAGAAGACTTTGTTCTAAGACTTTGAAGATTCAAAGGGTTTCAACTCCAAGAAATTGGACTTGGGTCACGAAGATTCTTCACTCTTGATGTGTTTTTAGACTTAATCTTTCATACCAGTTGATATAAACTGATATTGGTATAAATTTTTATATCTTTTACATGCCTAGCTAAAACCCCAATTCTTAGGATGTGGTTTTGTGAATATGGGTTAGATTATCTGATGGGTCTTGCTTGTTGATGGTTTATTTGTTGTTTAGATGTGATTTAGTTTAGTCGTTGTGGTGGAACTTAAAGAAATTGTAGTTGCAAATACGATTTCGCCTTTGTGTTTTCGTCTTGCTCGAGAGAGAGGTCGTAAAACTATGACTACTAAATTGATGGTCGGTGGGATTGGGTCGACATGAGGTTCAGCTTGAGAGAGTAAACCCTAGTCCTTCTTCAACACAGTCAGCTCGAGAGAGTGAGTGGGCTAAAGCGGAGGTTGTTATTCATACGGTAACTCAGTGTTCGAGAAAAACTGAGTTGATTCGGGGTAAGTTGCTCGAGAGAGAATTTACCCCCACTATAGACTAGCCTAGTCACAAATATTCAACGTATTTATTATCAAAAGCAAGTACCCAATAGTTTAGTTTATCCCGTATTCCTATCACATCCCAAGAATCCATCTCCTTGATTAGTACTCCTTATATTTTAGCTGATTTTTGTTTACTTGTTACAAATCCCATTGTTAATTGACACTCTTGTGTCACCCCTTAGATTTAACATGTTCTTATTCGATAATGCTATTAGCTATAACTAGTTAGGACTAAATTTTATTTTTCTATTAAATCTCAAAACCACTCCTTGGGACTCGACCCCAACCCTTGGTTGGGTTACTTTACTATTGTACGATCGTACACACTTGCATTAGAACTTGTGTCTTGATTATGCAAACATCAAAATGTCGCCGCTGCCGGGGAGTGGTGTTAGTTGAGAATTTTATCTAAGTTGAATTTTGTTCTTGTTATTTATAGTTGAACTTACTTAATTTTTAGTTTTGGTTTTTGTGTTGTTGGTCTGAACAAAAAAATTGGGCATATCTGCTAGCAATGGTGACCCAATAGACCACTATCCTCTGAATATGATGATGCTAAGGGATAACATCCTAGGTTTCAGTAAATTGGAGGGTGAGTCAGTTTATGAGTTGTGGCAAAGGTTTAAGGCTCTCTTGCAGCAGTGGCCGATTCATGGAATTCAAGATAAGATGCTTCTGGAATATCTCTACCTAGAGCTGGAAGAGGGGTTGCCTTATGAATATGAGGCAAACCCCACTAATGGAACTTAAATGGGGACTTGTGTCGTGCCACGACGTTAACTAAGGCGCTGCTTAGGAGGCAACCCAAGACCCCTAACCGCTTTTCTTTTGCCTTAAGAAATAATGGTTTGTTGTTTGTGTAGATCGAAGTGGGAAAGTTGTTGAAAAGTGCAGATTGGCGAGCAAAATGTCCAGTCGGCACATCGCCGAAGAGGTCGGTGGACCCGAACCAGACCGCCGTTGGACTCAAGACAATTTTACCTTGGAATCTATAAAAGTCGGCGTGCCTAGGAAATAATTGGCAAATCGCCGACCAGGTCGGTGATCCCGATCTAATCCGCTATTTGGATCCCCACATCAACTGAGGATCCTGTAACACTCGGCGAGGTAAGTGACCACTTGGCGTCTCACCGAGTAAGTTGGCGAGCATGACTAATATCGCCGAATGAACGGGAACTGGATGGTTTCTTAAAAGGACAAAGGTTTAAAATTTTAAAGTCTTCACTTTTGCTCACTTTCAATGGTCACAAACTCACACCCGGACCATAGTTTCTAAATTTTTGCAATTTTAAAGTATTTTAGTCGTTGATTTGTGTTTGAAGTGGATTACATTGCCGCCTAGCATTTCTAAAGTATTTTAATCGGCATCTAAGGTCGGTTTTACCAAACCCCAAATTTATTTTTAGCAATTTTGTATTCATTTGCAATGATCTTATCTTAGTGATGTGTGTTGGGCCTCTCTGATCCTAATTATTTTTGCTTATGCCTGTGAAAATCTTGCCCGTAGTGTTTATATTGTTAACATCCCGTATTTTTGTGCTTTAAAATTGGTTAAATCTTGTGGATTAGTGCTTGCATGTTGTTGAGTCTATCAGGGAGAAGTCTGAGTATCCCGAAGATATGGTAAAGATCAATATTGTCATGCCACCCTGGAAAAGAGCACGGGATATCAGAATAAATGAAGGGGGGGGCAAATCCTCCCAAGAAGGGAAGAAAAGAACCTCCACCTGGAAATAAAGGCAAGGGCAAGAGGCCCACTTCTGACAAGAAGATCACTATCAGGGATCTTAATGTTCCTTCGTGGGCCCAAGAATTCTATGCAGCTGTGCAGGCCTTTTTGGCGGATACACCCTTGGTAGCTCCTAGTGGGTCTGGTACTGCTGTTTCTTCTGAGGTGACTCCGGGTACTGAGACCCAAGATCAGAGTGATGCACCGGGCACTGATGCCCATACAAATAGAGTGACTGTGTAGACAGGACCCCCACTCTTTACCTCCCTCTCTGTCTTGCTTTATTTCACTTTTGGATATTTTTGTTTGCATTTGAGGACAAATGTTTTATTTGTTGTGGGGTGAGGCCCACCTCTTGTGATTTTGTGACTCTCTGGTATTGTTTATATATTGGGTTGTGAGCTGAAATTGTGTTTTGTACACTGCATTTTGTGCATGTTTAAGCTTGTGCTTCCGTATTTTATATTGCAAAATGATTTTAACCATTCCAAAAAATTTTGACACCCCTTCTGTGTCGAATGTCGATGTTCTTTCGGAAATTTGAGTATCGGTTCCGATCAATACCAATGACTTGAATAGTGCTCTTAATCGAACAAACATGAATGTACGGCAATGATGAGGCCAAATGAAGTTGCATAGATAATACATCAATTCTTCGCATCTCGTTGTGACTAGCCAATTAATATATCGAGTCTCTTGTTATGATCATTGCACACTAGCGAAAGTGTGCAATCTTGTTTGACTTTAGTGTCGATGCCTTGTCTGATGAGCTTACTGTGATACATGCATGATAGCACCTAGAGTTTGCCCCGTTGGTCCGGTCGACTAAGTAAGGCTATCTTTTGATATGATATTAGGCAACTTCGAAGAGTGTAAGCCAATTTGACATATACCTCTTTCTGGCCTACCTTGTGAGTGTGTGAACCTCTCTTGAGCACCCCTTGAACCTTACTTTTCTTTGGAAGAAACTTGATGACAACATGACCTTTCTTAACCCATTACCCTTAATCCTCGTGAATCGTTGTTGATTGAATTGCCAACTTAGGCCAAAAGCCTAAGTTAGAGGTGTGGTGAAAAGAAAGGGAAAGCCAAAAGAGGCAAGGAAAGTCTCCTTTAACCCATGGTGTTGAGAAAAATTGAACCCCTCCATATCAAAAAAGAAAAGAGAAAAAGAAAAGGAATGAAAAAGAAAAGTCGTGGAATAAAGTTGAAAAGTATAAAAGAAATGAGGTTCCCAAACAATCTGTGGGAAGTGAATAATAGGATTACTTATGAGCACTAAAAAAATTATGAAACAAGAGGAAAAGAAGTGTTGTTAGCACCACATTTGATGAGGATAAAAGTCACTGAGCCTAAATGACCATACCTTTGCAGTCATCCCCATTACAAGCCTTAAAAGACCTTTTTGATCTTGAGTGAGCTGAAACAAATGTCGATTGGAAAATACGAGCAAACTTATGGGTAAAATTATGCATTGTGTTCCACTTTTTGAGTGTGAGCGTTGCATTTGATTCCAAAACTTTAAATTGTGAACAATTGTGTGATTTGGAATGTTTCTTTGTGTGAGGGCATTTGAACGCTTTTGTTGAGCTTGAACTTGCATTTTAAGCAAGTATTGTGAGCATGAGATTTTTTGATAATGGTCAGTCACCACTTGAATCTTTGAATACACAATTGATCTTTGCATGAATAAAGTGAGTCTTGTTGTGTGCATTCATGATTGATTCTTGTGTAGCATTATTTGAGACACCCTTTTTGAACAACTGAACTTGAGTTACTTGAGGACAAGCAATAGTTTAAGTTGGGGGTGATGATGAGTCCATAATATGGACTATGGACTCATTTAGGGCTATATTTTGATAGAATTAGTGTGCTCAAATGCATATTTTTTCTCAATATTTGATGAAAATCCTTAAGTTTCAGGTATTTGGAGTTTGAGGCAAAGCATGGACACTACTTGGCAAGAAGGAACAAGGCGGCTGAAAAGAATGAAGAAATGAAGGCCTGAAGATCGGCGAACCCAGTTGGTGAGTCGCCGATCGGCCTGGAGATCGCCTTTTGTTCTAGTGCGCTGAGCATTGAAGGAAAAGGTCAAGTTGGCAGTGAAATGGAGTACTCGGCGTGTCGTCAAATAGGTCCGCGAAGCCGTACCATATCGCCTAACGACTGAAAACGCGAAGAGGCTAAAGGCTAAAGCAGGAAGGCGATGAAATTGACCAAACAACGGATCGACGAATGAATCGACGATCCCGACTAACTTCGCCGAAGGGTCCTTCGCAGCACATTTTCAAACACTATAAATACTGGTTTAAATTTCTAGCTTTGTATCATATGATTATTATTATTAAAATTTTTTACAGATTTTTAGAGAGTTTAAATTTTAGAGGGTTTTAGAAGACTTTGTTCTAAGACCTTGAAGATTCAAAGGGTTTCAACTCCAAGAAATTGGACTTGGATCTCGAAGATTCTTCACTCTTGACGTGTTTTTAGACTTAATCTTTCATACCAAGTTGATGGACTGATATTGGTATAAATTTTTATCTCTTTTACATGTCTAGCTAAAACCTCAATTCTTGGGGTGTGATTTTGTGAATATGGGTTTGATTATATGTTGGGTCTTGCTTGTTGATGGTTTATTTGTTGTTTAGATGTGATTTTATTTAGTAGTTGTGGTGAAACTTAATGAAATTATAGTTGGAAATACCATGTCATCTAAGGCGGAGGCTGTTATTCATGCGGTAACTCGGTGTTCGAGAGAAATCGAGTTGATTCGGGGTAAGTTGCTCGAGAGAGAATTTACCACACTATAGTCTAGCCTAGTCACAAATATTCAACGTATTTATTATCAAAAGCATGTACCCAATAGTATAGTTTATCTCATATTCCTATCACATCCCAAGAATCCCATCTCCTTGATACTAACTCCTTATATTTTCGTTGATTTTTGTTTACTTGTGACAAACCCCCATTGTTAATTGACACTCTTGTGCCACCCCTTAGTTTTAACATGTTCTTATTTGATAATCTTATTTAGCTATGACTAGTTAGGACTAAATTTTATTTTTCTATTAATTCTCAAAACCACTCCCTTGGGACTCGACCCCAACCCAAGGTTGGGTTACTTTACTAATGTACGATCGTAGACACTTGTATTGAAAGTTGTGTCTTGATTACACAAACATCAAAATAGCGCCGCTGCTGGGGAGTGGTGTTAGTTAAGAATTTTTAGTTAAGTTGAATTTTGTTCCTATTAATTATAGTTGAACTTATTTAATTTTTAGTTTTTGTTTTTGTGTTGATGTTTTGAACAGAAAAATTGGGCATATGTGCTAGCAATGGTGACCCCCCTCCTCTGAAAATGATGATGCTAAGGGATAACATCCTAAGTTTCAATAAATTGGAGACTGAGTCAGTTTATGAGTTGTGGCAAAGGTTTAAGGCTCTATTGAAAGTTGTGTCTTGATTACACAAACATCAAAATAGCGCCGCTGCTGGGGAGTGGTGTTAGTTAAGAATTTTTAGTTAAGTTGAATTTTGTTCCTATTAATTATAGTTGAACTTATTTAATTTTTAGTTTTTGTTTTTGTGTTGATGTTTTGAACAGAAAAATTGGGCATATGTGCTAGCAATGGTGACCCCCCTCCTCTGAAAATGATGATGCTAAGGGATAACATCCTAAGTTTCAATAAATTGGAGACTGAGTCAGTTTATGAGTTGTGGCAAAGGTTTAAGGCTCTCTTGCAGCAGTGCCCGATTCATGGAATTCCAGATAAAATGCTTCTAGAATGTCTCTATCTAGAGCTGGAAGAGGGGTTGCCTTATGAATGTGAGGCAAACCCCACTAACAGAACTTAAGCGGGGACTTGCGTCGTGCCACGATGTTAACTAAGGCGCTGCTTGGGAGGCAACCTAAGACCCCTAACCGCTTTACTTTAGCCTTAAGAAATAATGGTGTGTTTTGTGTGTAGGTCGAACTGAGAAAGTTGTTGAAAAGTGCAGATTGTCAAGAAAATGGTCCAGTCGGCGCATCGCCGAAGAGGTCGGTGACCCCGACCCAGACCGCCGTTGGACTCAAGAAAATTTTACATTGGAGTCTATAAAAGTCGGCGAGCCTAGGAAATTATTAGCGAATCGCCAACCAGGTCGGCGATCCCAATCTAATCTGCCAATTGGACCCCCACATCAACTGAGGATCCTGAAAAACTCGGTGAGGTAAGTGATCACTTGGCGTGTCACCGAGTAGGTCGGCGAGCACGACTAATATCGCCTAATGGACGAGGACAGGATGGTTTCTTAAAAGGCCAAAGGTTTAAACTTTTAAACTTTTCACTTTTCCTCACTTTTAATCGTCACAAATCACACCCTTAGTTTCTAAAATTTTGCAATTTTAAAGTATTTTAGTCGTTGATTTGTGTTGGAAGTGGATTACATTGCCATCTAGCATTTCAAAAGTATTTATAATCGGCATCTAAGGTTGGTTTTCAAAACATCGAATTTATTTTTAGCATTTTGTACTCATTTGCAATGATCTTATCTTATTGATATGTGCTGGGCCTCTCTGATCTTAATTGTTTTTGTTTATGCCTGTGAAAATCTTGCCCGTATTGTTTATATTGTTAACATCCCGTATAATTGTGCCTTAAAATCGGTTAAATCTTGTGGGGTTGTTCTTTCATGTTGTTGAGTCTAGTAGGGATAAGTCTGAGTATCCCGAAGATATGGTAAAGACCAATATTGTCATGCCACCCCAGAAAAGAGTACGGGATATCACAATAAATGAAGGGGGGGTCAAATCCTCCCAAGAAGGGAAGACAAGAACCTCCACCTGTAAATATAGGCAAGGGTAAGAGCCCCACTTCTTACTAGAAGACCACTATCAGAGATCCTAATGTTCCTTCATGGGCTCAAGGATTCTATGCAGCTGTGCAGGCCTTTTTGGCGGATACAGCCTTGGCAACTCCTAGTGGGTTTGGTACTGCTGTTTCTTCTGAGGCGACTCCAGGTACTGAGACCCAATACCAGAGTGATGCACTGAGCACTGATGCCCATACAGATAGAGTGACAGTGTAGACAGGACCCCCTCTTTACCTCCCTCTCTGTCTTATTTTATTTCACTTTTGGATATTTTTGTTTGTATTTGACAAATGTTTTATTTGTGGTGGGGTGAGGCCCACCTTTTGTGATTTTGTGACTCTCTGGTTTTGTTTATATATTGGGTTGTGAGCTGAAATTGTGTTTTATACACTGCATTTTGTGGATGTTTAAGCTTGTGGATCCAAATTTTATATTATAAAATGATTTTGACCATTACAAAAAGTTTTGCCACCCCTTCTATGTTGAATGTGGTTGTTCTTTCACAAATTTGAGTATCGGTTCCGATCAATACCGATGACTTGAATAGTGATCTTAATCAAACAAACATGAATGTGCGCCTACGATGAGGCCAAATGAAGTTGCATAGAGAATATGTGAATTTTTTACATCTCGTTGTGACTAGCCAATTATTAAATTGAGTCTTTTGTGATGATCATTGCACACTAGCGAAAGTGTGAAGTCTTGTTTGACTTTAGTGTCAATGCCTTGTGTGATGAGCTTACTTTGAACCATGCATGATAAGACCTAGAGTGTGCCCCGTTGGTCCGGTCGACTAAGTAAGGCTATCTTTTGATATGATCTTAGACAACTACGAAGAGTGTGAGACAATTTGACATATACCTTCTTTGTGGCCTATCTTGTGAGTGTGTGAACCTCTCTTGAACACCCTTTGAACCTTACCTTTCTTTGGAAGAAACTTGATGACAACATGACCTTTCTTAACCCATTACCCTTAATCCTCTTGAATCGTGGTTGATTGAATTGCCAACTTAGGCCAAAAGCCTAAGTTGTAGGTGTGTTGAAAAGAAAAGGGAAAGCCAAAAGAGGCAAGGAAAGTCTCCTTTAACCCATGGTGTTGAGAAAAATTGAACCCCTCCATATCAAAAAAAGAAGAGAGAAAAGAAAAAGAATGAAAAAGAAAAGTAGTGGAATAAAGTTGAAAAGTATAAAAGAAATGAGGTTCCAAAACAATTTGTGGGAAGTGTATAATAGGATGACTTATGAGCACTAAAAAAATTATGAAAGAAGAGGAAAAGAAGTGTTGTGAGCACCGCATTTCATGAGGATAAAAGTCACTAAGCCTAAATGGCCATACCTTTGCACTCATCCCCATTACAAGCCTTAAAAAGACCTTTTTGATCTTGAGTGAGCTGAAACAAATGTCGATTGGAAAATACGAGCAAACCTATGGGTAAAATTATGCATTATGTTCCACTTTTTGAGTTTGATCATTGCATTTGATTCCAAAACTTTAAATTGTGAACAATTGTGTGAATATGAAATCTTTCTTTGTGTGTGGGCATTTGAACACTTTTGTTGAGCTTGAACTTGCATTTTAAGCAAGTATTGTGAGCATGAGATTCTTTGATAATGGTGAGTTACAACTTGAATCTTTGAGTACACAATTGATCCTTTCATGAGTAAAGTGAGTCTTGTTCTATGGATTCATGATTGATTCTTGTGTAGCACTGTTTGAGATACCCTTTTTGAACAACTGAACTTTAGTTGCTTGAGGACAAGCAAAAATTTATATTGGGGTGTTGATGAGTCCACAATTTAGACTCTTTTAGGGCTATATTTTGATAGAATTAGTGTTCTCAAATGCATATTTTGTCTCAATATCTGATGAAAATCTTTAAGTTTCAGGTATTTGGAGTTTGAGGTAAAGCATGGACAATACTTGGCACGAAGGAACAAGGCGGCTGAAAAGAACGAAGAAATGAAGGCATGAAGATCGGCGAGCCCAGTTGGTGAGTCGCCGATGGGCGTGGAGATTACCTTTTGTTCCAGTGTGCTGTGCCTTGGAAGAAAAGGTCAAGTTGGCGATGAAATAGAGCAGTTGGCGTATTGCCGAATGGTTCCTTGAAGCAGTACCATATTACCAAACGACTCAAAATGCGAAGAGGCTAAAGGATAAAATAGAAAGGCGATGAAATCGACCAAATGGCGGATCGTCGAATGTATCGGCGATCCCGACTAACTTCGCCGAAGGGTCCTTAGCATCACATTTTCAAACATTATAAATACTGGTTTAATTTTCTAGCTTAGTATCATATCATTATTATTATTAGAACTTTTTACATTTTTTTGGAGACTTTAAATTTTAGATGGTTTTGGGAGACTTTGTTCTAAGACCTTGAAGATTCAAATGGTTTCAACTCCAAGAAATTGGACTTAATTCTCGAAGATTCTTGAGTCTTGACATGTTATTAGACTTAATCTTTCATACCAGTTGATAGAAACTGATATGGGTATAAATTTTTATCTCTTTTACATGTCTAGCTAAAACCCAAATTCTTGGGGTGTGATTTTGTGAATATGGGTTAGATTATCTGTTGGGTCTTGCTTGTTGATGGTTTATTTGTTGTTTAGATGTGATTTAGTTTAGTCGTTGTGGTGGAACTTAATGAAATTGTAGTTGCAAATACGATTTCACCTTTGTGTTTTCGTCTTGCTCGAGAGAGAGGTCGTAAAACTAAGACTACTAAATTGATGGACGGTGGGCATGGGTCGACATGAGGTTCAACTTGAGAGAGTGAACCCTAGTCCTTGTCCCACACACTCAGCTCGAGAGAGTGAGTGGGCTAAGACGGAAGCGGTTCTTCATGTGGCAACTCGATGTTCGAGAGAAACCGAGTTGATTCGGGATAAGTTGCTCGAGAGAGAATTTACCCCACTATAGTCTAGCCTAGTCACAAATATTCAATGGACTTATTATCAAAAGCATGTACCCAATAGTTTAGTTTATCTCGTATTCCTATCACATCCCAAGAATCCCCTCTCCCTTATTAGTACTCCTTATATTTTCGCTGATTTTTGTTTACTTGTGACAAACCCCCATTCTTAATTGACACTCTTGTGTCACCCTTTAGATTTAACATGTTCTTATTTGATAATGTTTTTAGCTATGACTAGTTAGGTCTAAATTTTATTTTTCTATTAATTCTCAAAATCACTCCCTTGGGACTCGACCCCAACCCATGGTTGGGTTACTTTATTATTGTACGATCGTAGACACTTGCATTTGAAGTTGTGTATTGATTACGCAAACATCACCTGTTGAAGCTAAAACTGAGTAGCAAGGATGTTGTGTACATGGGTGTTGGGAGTAAATTGAATAACATTTTGCATGTTCCATTGCCCTTCCTCAGTAAATTCTACAACAGTGGTATTGTTGAGCCTGTTGCTATCTCTTGTGAATTGAGCCAATGGACCAATTGCTAGCCAATTGTCCCACTAGAAGGAACATGAACCAGATCTGATTTTTCACTGGATGTCAGTCTTAATAGTGTGCTTATTTTTCATCATGTGCCTCCAAGCTTGGGACTCTCCTGTATCCCATTTGTTGCTCATAGGGTTAGACCTTTGACATTATTTTTCTTTTAAGAAATTACCCAATAAAGTTTTCTTGGATCTAAAATTCCACCACTGCTTGTATTGAACAGATTGACAAATTACCTCCTTATAATAAGGAAAACTACAGCTTTCCAAGAAGACAAATGGTATTTTTTCTTGTCATTTCTCAAACCCCAAAAGAAATCAGCCATAATGCCTTGATTTTGATTGATGGTAGTTGATGGAGGAGAGATAGCTGATAGTAGATGAATAGGGAGTGTCTGTAGGACATGTTTGACCTGAGTTGCTTTGTCCTCATAACTCAACATCTTAGATTGCCATCCAGTGATTCTATTCACCACCTTGTTGATTATCTCTAAAAAATAGATAATTCTTGGCCTACCAATAAAGAGGGGGCATCGAAGATAAGTGATTGGAGCTTATTTTTGGTAGAAACCTGTATACTTCCTAAGTTGGCCTACTCCACGCAAGCCACTTTACGGCTCGTGAAGGCCTAGACGGCTCGTGGGAGTGTCTGTGAAGTTTCCTTCATTTCTTGGGGGCCAAGACCTCAAACCTTAGCCACTGCCTAAGGACCACGGGATGGACCACGACTCGCCCTATCGTTGTGCCTGGGAGTGGGCTGCCTAGTGAGGGTGTTTTTAGTAAATTTCTCTTTAGTTTGTTTTAAGTGGTGGTCGTTTTATATGGACTTTATTAACCTATATAAACTATTTTAAGTCATTAACCACCCCAACTAAGTCATTATTTACAAAACCCCCCCAAAGTTCTTCGTCTAAAAAATCCTCTTACTAGAAAACCCAAGAAGAAGAACAAGAAGAGAGGGTCAAGCTAGGTCAAATTCCTCCATTCATAAAAGCTTTGTGAGCGCTTTATAATCAAGGTATGCTAGCTTATTTATCTATGGATTCTTCCATCCATAGAGCCTCCGAGATTTCCCCCAATTTTGAAGATAAACCCTAATCTTAGCTAGGGTTTCTTCCTATGATATGGGTAGTGTTGAGTATGATTCCAAATGAGTGGATAATACTTGTTTATGATTGAATTAGTATTGAAATATGTTACAATGATGATATTATGTGTTTTCCATGGTTAACCCTAGTCAAATTGATGAAATTGATATTATGTGGGTTTATGCCAGGAAAGGTGAAATTGAGGATTCATAGGTGCTCTTCTAGAATTAATGTTATGAGTAGTAATTGATCAAGAATATAAAATATAGACGTGAATTGAGTTAGAATAATGTGAATATGATGGATCTTGACTAGTAAGGCATGAAGTTGAACCTTTTTGATGAATTATGACTAGAATACTTGATAATGAAGAATGTGATTAGAATGCCTTGAAATCTAGGTATGACTAATGATTGTAAGAAGTAAAGCTTTGAGTGCAAGACTTATAGTCATGAATGTTTATCACTAGTGTTTTGAGAGTAAAGCACATATGATGAATTATGTATGTTAAGGCTTTGGAAGTAAAGTCTATATGAGAATAGAAGATTAATGGATAGAATTATGGTGGAAGGCCTTTACCTACCTAATCTACCGAATTATTGTATGAATGTATGAAGAGATAGAATCACTTGAGTTATGATGATATCGATGTTTCATGTAGAATTCTAGATATGATACTATGCACTAGTATGAGATGATATGAAAGGTTCTCTCACATAGAATGATTCTAGGTTGAAAGGTTTTCTCAGCTAAAATGAATCTAAGTCCTAGGACTATGAAATATGATGAGGCTTGTGGTGATTACCCTAAATGTCTTTGACATGATAGGAATGTGAGATTAGTTCCCTTATTCCTAATTAGTTAAATATGAGGTGATTACCCATGTCATGATATGGGGAGTGTGAGGTGATTACCCTTTTTGTATGTATGACTCCCAATGCAAGCGGTGATTACCCATTAACCTTTATGTTGATCATAGAGGCGATTACCCATGATCCTTATGTGGTGATGTGGAGGCAAATACCTACATTACACATTAAATTGGATATGGAGGTTAATACCTATATTCAATTAAAAAGGAAAATGGAGGCGAATACCTATGATTCATTAATATGTATGACTTGTTGAGATTTCCCTTGTCTTTATGATTCCATAATATGTATGGCTTGAGGTGATTACCCTTATATTTATGATTCCATGATATGTATGGCTTTAGGTGATTCCCCTTGTGATTCATGATGAACTAAATATATATGCCTTGAGGTGATTCCTTTTGCACTTCTGAACATGAGCATGACTAGTTTGGATTGTAGCTTGGTAGCCCCTCCAATACACGCATGGCTAGAGGTGATTTCCCCTGTCTTTATGATGTTAACAGATGATAAACATGAATGAAGAACCTAAAGTATCTAGCTTAGCAAAGGGTAGGATTATGGGGTCTTGTTCATGCATGGTACAAGCTTGCCTTAAGATAACTCATGAAGTGTTTCTCTTATGTGATATATGCTTAGATAGGATTGTGCAATAGTTGCCTTCCTTGTTATTTTATAATTGACTAAAGGTGAGAGATTCCCTTTGTTATGAGAGTAAGATAAATATGAGATCCTAAGGTGGTAAGTATGAATATGATGACCAAAGGGGATACTTAGCATGTATGGGATTATATGATCCTATCCATGCATTGCACAAGTAAACTTGGAGGTTACTTATAAAGTGGTTTCTTATGATATGAAGGGTTTAAGTATTGACTATGTATATGAAATATGCCTTACATTGACTTATGCTCATGTTATGCCTATGTTGGATATTATGCTTATGATTATGTTATTGTCTCTTATGCTTGTGACTTATGTCTTATATTGGATAACACTTTTGTTATGCTCTTATGATGTGATTCTAGCTAACTTATTTAGTACATTTTGTACTAATGCATACTTTGCGTACATTCTTATCAAATGTAGGGTTTGGTGACATTGAGTTCCATTCTTGGAGATAGGCTTCTAAGGAGCAAGGAGTTGAAGATTTGATGAGTCCTCATAGCTTCGAGGACAAACTCACTATTTTCCTTTATGTATTTATTTTTCATGTTTTGAGACTATTATATAGGCTATGTCCCAAGAGTTTATTCAAAAGTTGTATTAGATGGTTTGAGACAAAGTGTATTGAAGACTTTTGCTTGCTTTTATAAAAGACTTCGATTGTATGGATAATTTTTTTAAAATTTCCATACTTTTATATAATCCTATGATATGATATACTAAGGGGTTATATGAGACCCCTTCGGGGTCAAGTACGCTATGCTACTTCTAGGGTGTACCCCTGGGTCGTAATAAATTTGGAATTAGAGAACAAGCTTTAGAATGGTTAAAGGATTGTCTCAAACTACATCTAGTAGAGTCTTGTTAATAAATGTGAAGCGTGCCACATTTATGAATAGGAGGCTATTGGATGTTTAGGGAACTTCACTTCTTCATTCTCCAAATCGTTCCATAGAGCTTTTCTCTAGTAGGTCCTTCTCCTAATCCTTGCCCTATGGTTTTTCAGTGTATGGCTAATACAAGGGCAAATGCTAGGATAAATGAGAAAGAAAAGGTGGATCAAGAGGTTCCTCTCCAAGTTCCACCCCAAGCTCATCCTCAAGTTCCAACTAACCCTATAGGGGAGAATGTGACTCATGTGGAGTTAGGCCGGATTTCCAAATATTGGATGAAGCCATGACAACCCAAGCCAATATAGAGGTGGTAGTTTTGGTTAGTCCTATAGTGAGTGGGGCTTCTTTTAGAGTGAGGGATTTTATTAAGATGAACCCTCTGGAGTTTTATGGCTCCAAGGTGGAAGAGGATCCTAAGGAGTTTTTATATGAGGTCTATAAGATTCTTGATATCATGGGGGTGACTTTGGTAGAGAAAGTGGAGTTAGCCGCTTACCAATTTAAAGGGGTAGCACAAATATGGTATGGTCCATGGAAGGAGAGTAAACCGGTAGAAGCGGGTCCCATAGAGTGGGAGGTGTTTGTAAAAACATTCCTTGATAGGTTCTTTCCCCTAGAGTTGAGGGAGGCTAAGATGCAAGAATTCATTAGCCTTAAGCAATGTAGTATGAGTGTTCAAGTGTATTCTCTAAAGTTTACTCAACTCTCCAAGTATGCTCCAACTTTAGTGGAAGATTCAAGAGCTAGGATGAATCACTTTATGATGGGGAGTGTCTGACTTTGTTGAAAAAGAATGTTGTATGGCAATGCTTATTGATGATAAGGATATCTCATGTCTTATGGTTTTCGCCCAAAAAATTGAGGAGTCAAAACTCAAGAAAGAATATAAGGAGAAAAAGAGGTCTAGATTGGATGATGATAAGTCCTTTGATGATGAGTCCGAGGGACATGGTCGCCCTAGGTTTAGACAAAAGTTTCCCAGGCAAAGTCCCTAAAGTACTCCTAAGTTCAACCAAAAGAGGGTGTCTAACCCTAAGTCCCAAGATAATAGTAGTGAGATTCTACTGCGGGGATGTGGTAAGTGTGATAAAAGGCATGAGGGTGAAGGCTTAGTGGGTTCTAATGTTTGTTTTGGGTGTGGTGACTTGGGCCACAAGATAAGGCATTGCCCTAAGGTTGCTAGAAATGAAGAGGATAGTCGTCATAGGTCCCAACCCTACCCTTCCTCCTGTCCAATTGTTTTGGGTGAGAAGGCTCCAAAGAAGAATAGGTCTTAAACTCTCCAAGTTAGAAATGATCAAGAGTGACCTCCTTATATTGCTATCGGTATGTGCTTCATGCTTTATCTAGATTCCGGTGTTGCATGTCTTTTATGAATTGATAAATTTGATATGATAGACTTTGATGTTGTCTTTAGTATGACTGATTTTCATTGTTGCTTCCATGTGATAGATGATGTTTAGAAGAGTTTGTAAAGGCTTACTCCCAAGAGGGAGATGGTGCGCCTAACTAGCAAGGTTATTGTGTGTTTATGTGTTGCCATGATTTTCTTTGTATTCATGTTAATGAAAATGTTTAGGTCTTGATAAAAATGACTTATGTGAATTGTTTTACTCATGTTGTAGTGCATTGAGTATCAGTTGCCTATTTGACTTCATGGGATGAATATATGAGCATGCCTTAGTTTGGAGTTGAAAGATTCCTCCTCGAATAAATGCTTTTTGAGAGTAAATTGCATATGAGCCTCATGAGTGTATGTTGAGCATGTTATGACTAGGATATGGTAGTTCCTCCTTGAACATGACTAGTTATGAGAATTTTATGCATTTTGGGTTGTTAGATGTAGTTCCTACTCTATTGTGTTGCTTTGAGTATGTTTAGCTTAGAGTTGGAGGTTTCCTCCTTGGTTGTTTTCGTTTAGATTTATTGCATGCATGATGGGCTGCTAGTCTAGAGTGGTTTCCTTTAAGAAGTTTTTAGAATCGTCATTCAAGGACAAATGATCCTAAGGGGGAGATATTGTAATACCCCGGAAACTAGTAGACTAAACTAACGCCTTAAGTTAGGGTTCTAGAGTTTGATATGAGGGTTAGAGTCATAGATAACACTTCTCGTACTTGAAATGAGGGGTTTAGGGATTAAAACATCAACGTACGTGTTACATCCCATAGCTTAGTACACCACCTAAGGCTAAATGAGGATGCAATAAGTCAAGGCCCGAGGGCATGAGCCAAGGCAAAGGGGGAAGAGCAAAAGCTGCCCCATTCTTCCAAGGCACTTTCCTAGACCACGAGAGTCTAGACGGCTCGTGGGAGTGGCCGTGAAGTTGCCTTTATTTCTTGGGGTCCAAGACTTTAAACCTTAGCCACTGCCTAAGGACCACGGACAGGACCACGAGTCGTGAGCCTGTCGTGGTGCCTGGGAGTAGGCTGCCTAGTCAGGGTCTTTTTAGTAAATTCCTTTTAGTTGGTTTTAAGTGGGGGTAGTTTTATATGGACTTTATTCACCTATATAAACTATTTTAAGTCATTAACCACCCTAACTAAGTCATTAATTCCAAAACCCCAAAAGCTTCCAAAGTTCTTTATCTCAAAAAAACTCTCTCTAGAAGAAGAAGAAGAAGAAGAAGAGAGAGGGTCAAGCTAGGTCACCTTCCTCCATTGATACAAGCTTTGGTAGAGCTTTATAATCAAGGTATGTTAGCTTATTCATCTATCGATTCTTCCATTCATAGAGCCCTCTAGATTTCCCCCAATTGTGAAGATAAACCCCAATCTTAGCTAGGGTTTCTTCCTATGTTATTATGATGATATTATGGGTTTTCCATCGTTAACCCTAGAAAAATTGATTAAATTGATATTATGTGGGTTTATGCCATGAAAGGTGAAATTGAGTATTCATAGGTGATCTTCGAGAATTAATGCTATGAGTAGTACTTGATCAAGAATAGAACAGATAGACATTAATTGAATTAGAATAATGTGAATATGATGGATTTTGACTAGTAAATCTTGAAGTTGAACCTTTATGATGAATTATGACTAGAATCACTTGATAATGAAGAATTTCATTAGAATGCCATGAAATCTAGGTATGAATGATGATTGTAAGAAGTAAAGCTTTGAGTGTAAGACTTTTAGTCATAAATGTTGATCAGTAGGGCTTTGAGAGTAAAGCCAATATGATGAACTACGCATGTTAAGGCTTTGCGAGTAAAGTCTATATGAGAATAGGAAACTAATGGATTGAATTATGGTGGAAGGCCTTTACCTACCTAATCTACCTAATTAATGTATGACTGTATGAATTGATAGAGTCACTTGAGTTATGATGATATCCATGTCTAATGTAGAATTCTAGATATGATATTATGCATGAGTATGATATTATATGAAAGGTTCTCTCACACAGAATGATTCTAGGTTGAAAGGTTTTCTTATCTAAAATGAATCTAAATCCTAGGATTATGAAATGTGATTGTCACTACCCGAGTCTTGACCCCGGATGTGACATGGCTTACTCGACCCCGAAGGGGCCTTATAAAAGCCTCATAACATTCATTCATCGCATAAGTAATAGAAATAGTACAAAATTAAAACTTTTAAATAAAAAAACCAAACTATGAAAATGCTCATTTAAACAATCTTTCAAAAGACAAAGCGGAAGTCTAAGTCTCACATGGTCATCTTAACAAAGTACTTGAAACTAAATTAGGGACACGACCTTTTACAATCGAAAAGACTAGAATAGTTTATTACATGAAAAAAAGGAACCATAAAAGTTCTTGTCCTCGAATCCATGAGGACATACCAAGTCTTGGAGGAAACTCAATCCAAGCACTTCAATCCTAGCTAGAATCGATCACTTGCCGGAACCTACACTTGTAGTAAAAATAAGAGAAATATGGGTTAGGACACAAAAATGTACTAAGTATGATGACCATGCAAAAACATGCTTAAAAGGGGACATTTTGTTTGAAAGTCATGCTTTTATACCATTTTGCTAAAACTTCATGAACAATAGTAATAGAGGCATAATATAAGTCACAACCAACATCAAGTCATTTATCCATATTAGAACATGATCAATCACATAACCCATTACCTTACTTTAAACCTTCACCTCAAGTAACCCTCATGCTATACCTTGTGCAATGTATGAATAGCATCCCATACCACCATCCACACCAAGGTACCACATTAAGATCACCAAAAGTGAACTTACCATTCAACCTTTCCACATTTACACAATAAAGCATATAAGAGACATAAACATTATATGAGTCACATCATCACATTAAGCCCAACATCTAAGAAAACTCTAAGTCATACGTGTGCAATGTACAAGTAGCATCCCATACTACTACTCACACTAAGCACTCCTTTGAAGTCACCCTAGACAAGGCACATTCACATACAATAAGTCATGACAAGGAAGTAACTCATAATTCAATCCAAGTATAGCATGCATCTTCACATTAAACATATAAGCATTTAAGTCACCCATTCTTCAGTAACATCATAAAGAACTCCTTCAATCATTAAACATTAAGCCAACATTCTCATTAACATCATCATAAGAGCTCATTCATTTCATATAACATTATAAAGGAACACACCATGACCCCTCTCAAAGCCTACTTGTGCAATGTATAGATGGCGTCCCATACCACCACCCTCATTAAGTAGTGCATCCTTGAGAAGCCATAGTTCATTAACATTATTGTGAGGGTAAGCCTTAATCGACATGGACCATGTGTGCTTGACATGAAATCCTAGGGTCACCCTCACCGGATAAAGGGATTCCTACTTGCCTAAGGTAGGACCATGGGTTGTTTAGCCTTAAGTGGATCCACTAGCAAGACCTATGTGGGAACATAGTTTACGGGATAGGGAGATTTCTACTAGATACCCCGCCTCAATTAACGTATGACTATCCATCTCAAGAGATTGCTACTAGGTTCCCCGCCTCAACTCACATATGAGCACCCATCTCAATCCATATCTACTCGGTGCTTAACATTATTCCCCACGGAGTATTTCACATTCGTTACATTAGTTCATTAAGGGATAAGAGATTGCTAATAAATGCCCCACCTCAACTAACATATCGTCATCCATCTCAAACACAACATGCATTCATTAGAAAGCTCATACATTCAAATGTGAGAAAGTCCTTTCACAACAACTCATTAACATTCATTAGAGTCAAATTGAGAATAGCCTTTGAATAAGTGCTTCATCCGTAACATTCTCATTGAACTTCATTCATTCTTCTTTCAAGTGTGTGTGTATGTGAGAATAGCATTTCACATAATCACCATAATTCCCAAGTGTTAATAGAGAGATACCATTCAATCCTAACACAATTAGGTTTTGAACATGATCATAATTCACTGATTTAGATCACACACATGATTCTCATCATAATTATACATTAACCTCCATATGTAGGGTACAAGGAATATATCTATCACTTTAATACCACAATATACATAGTAAGTAAACACCCCCACCTTTCAAGTGGATCAATAGATCAAGCACAATTCTAATTCAACATGTAATTAGATCAGAACTTGTCCTTTCAAGGCCATGAAAATAAGTCACCAACACACCAACAATTTACTACAATTAAGGCATGTATAATGATACAATTCAACAATCTAAATCAATCTAGGCATAATCCATCAACATTCATTAATGATCAACAAACCCACTTCATAAGGCACAATTTAGGAATTGAGAGAACTCATGTTTTCATAGAGTATTTTCATCATAAATCATCAATTAAACACCAATACAATCATAATTTGACATTAGAAACCATTGGAAAATGATTGGTGAAAGAACCTATGAGATTGAGTAAAACCTAGGGTTTTTGAGAAACTTGAAAACTTTGATATCTATTTTGAATGGACTCTAGGGGTGAAAGCTACCCCTAGATGAAGGATCACCATACCTTAATAGATGAATTCCATGAAAATCTATTCAATTATCCTTCCTCTTCAAGGTCTAAGTCTTCTTCTTCTCTTGGTCTTCGATGGAATTCTAGAGAGAAGATATTTGGAGAGGGAGGGATTTTGATTTGGGGAATTTGAATAATGAAATCTAAAATAGGGTGTTACTATTTTAATACTCTTAAAGTATCTTAATAACCCTAAAATAACCGTCCAAACACTTATTAGGACTTGGGGTGAATTTACCAATTCACCCCCACAATGGTCGAACCACTTGACAGATTGCTTGTCCAACTCATGCCCTAGACTCACGGATCGTGAGTCCACTGACAAACCGTGTTGCTGGTCCGTGGTCTGGGGCTGTAGCTTGGTCCGGAGGGTCTTGAACTACAGGGGCCATCCATGGGGCGTGGATGGACCTACGGGGCGTGGACCCCTTCCGTAGGTCACCAAATTTTGGCAACTCTTTTGGTTTCAAGGGGTCTTGGGGGTGAGGCTTAGGGTCCTCTTCAAGGACCTCTAGGGTGATCCCTGCGGAGTCGTACCTTGACGCTTAACCCCTAAACCCCTTAACCAAAGCTCGGGACAACATAAAACAACGTGAAACCTTACTCCAAACTCAAACACACCCAAGTTAGGCTCTAGTTTCACTTATTCGTTTTACAGGTCGTTATATTATCCCCCACTTAGGAACATTCATCCTCGAATGAAACTTAAAATACATTAAGGGGTCAATGACTCAAAATAGCAGCCCATCATGCATGCAACATCAATATAAATGCATAAACATATGAAGAAACATCAATTCCACATGAAAAAGGCTCAATGCAAACAAGAAGGTAGGAACTACATCTATAAACTCATTATGCATCAAAACTTCTCATTTCTCATTTCATTGGATGAACTTCCTTCTCCAACTCATATTATGCTGATCACAACATCAATAGTCGCATTATGCAATTTTCTCATAAAAGCACATTATGCAACTCTTTCAAGAACACATTTAAGCATGCTCAACAGGTCAACTCATAAAATATCTAGACAACTCATCATAGATGCATATCAACATGAGGAACACAATTTTGAAAACTCACTTTCTCATATGAACATAAATTTCAATAGAACATTCAAAACATATAGAGACCATGGACACACAAATTCACACATGACTCCAAAACATGAAACAAGCTACAAGGAACTGTTGGTCTCAAGCTTGAATAGGAATAGAAGGAAAGTGAAAAGGATAACAACACTCTCAACAACCTTACTATCCCCCACTTAGGAGAAAACCCAACTAAGGATAACATGAAAAACAACATAAGGACCTCAATACAACATTCACAACCATAAGGAACTATCACTTACCGGTACCTTTATCTGGATTAGCTCATTTTTCCTTGTTAGCTTGAAGAGTATAGAAACGGTTCCACTTTGGAACATCAAGATTCGGACCATCATGAGAAGCTTGCTTGGTCTCTCTCCCTTTTTCCATGAGTGTTGGAAAATCCCTCATATTATGAACCTTCTTTCCACACCCAAAGCACCCATCCGTGCCGACAAGATACTTACCCAAATGTTGCTTCCCACACTTGGCACATCTAGGCCTCTCAAAAGAAGAACCACTTTCATTCCCTCCTTGAGATTTAGGGTTGGACACCCTATCATTGTTGACCACTGAGGAATCTTTATTGTAGGACCTCTTCTTGGACGTAGATTGACCTTGCTCATCAGATCTACCCCTCTTCAACTCTCTATCTCTCTATTCTTCCTCTTAAGTTTGGACTCCTCAATAGATTAAGCATACACCATAAGCCTAGAAATATTCATATCATCATGGAGCATTACCATATGGCACGCTTCCTTAACTAGGTAGGATACACCGGTCACAGACCTACTCATCTCATCTCTAGGGTTAGACACCAAGGATGGAACATACTTAGACAATAGGGTAAATTTCAAGGAATACTCCTCAACACTCATGCTACCTTGCCTAAGGCTTATAAAATCCTCAATCTTACACTCCCTCTTCTCACGGGGAAAATACCTGCCAAGGAATGCTCCCTTGAACTCCTCCCATTCTATAGGACCCGCTTCTAATAGCCTATTGCTCTTCCATTGAGTGAACCATATTTTGGCCACATATTTTAATTGATAGGAAGCCAACTCCGCTTTCTCCCTAGAAGATACCCCATAGCATTGACTATCTTATAAAATTCATCCAAGGATTCTTGGGGATCCTCTCCCACTTTAGAGCCAGGAAATAAAGGAGGATTCATCCTCACAAAGTCTCACAACCTTGAGGCCATGGTACTCTCATAAGCATTCACCCTAGGTCCGACATCTCGGTTAATGATGAGTCCATAAATTGGACTCATTTAGGGATTTATTTTGATAGAATAGTGTCCTTGAATGCTTATTTTGTCTCAATATCTGATGAAAACTCTTAAATTTTCGGTATTTGAAGTTTTAGTGGAACCATGGACACTTAGGCACAAAGAGGAACAAGAAGGCTGAAAAGAACGACGAAGCTAAAGCATGAGCATCGCCAAGAACCTTTGGCTATTTGCCGAAAGGACCTACTTCGCCCTTTGTTCCAGTATGCGAAGCCCTGAAGGAACAGGATAAAAAAGGCAATGAAAGGAGAAGTCGGCGCTTCGCCAAATAGTTTCGCGAACCAGTACTATACCGCCCAATTGTCCAGAACATGAAGATGTTGAAGGCAAGCATGACACGATGATGAAACTGAAGAAGGGTGAGTTGCCGAGTCATTCGGCGGCATTGAATCCACCAGCGCTCTTTTCTAAAGTCTATATATACTAAACTTGTTATAAATTTTTAAAGGCCGAACCATTATTATTATTTTAGAATAGAATAGTACATTTTTAGATATTTTCTCTCAAATTTGGAGAGGGTTTTGTTGGAGACTTGAAGAGAGAAGGATTTCATCTTCCCCAAGTTGGAAGTGGGTCTTCTCCATTCTTCTTCCTTTTCTTATATCAAGGTTTAATTTCTTATACCCATTTTATTTTTGTATCATTTTAGGTGTATTTTTTTATTTCTTGATGTGTGGCTAAAAACACCCATTCTTGCGATGTGATTTAGCAAATATGTGTTGATATTGTTGTTGGGTTTTACTTGCTGATAGGGTAGATGTATTTTAATGGTGATTTTACCTAATGGTTGTGGTTTGATTTAATGGGTTTGTAGTTGAAAATACAAAACCACGCATGTGTTTTTGGCTTGCCCGAGATGGAGGTCGCGAATCTAAGACCACTAGACTGAAGGCTTAGGAGTGGGTCGACATGAGGTTCATCACGAGAGGGTGATCCCTAGTCCCATATCCTAACACTCAGCTCAAGAGAGTGAGTGGGGTAAGGCGTTGGCTGGTCTTCATGAGGTAAAAGGGTGTCCGAGAGGAACCCATTTGAAACGGGGTAAATTGTCCGAGAGGGAACTTATTTCCATCTAAAGCTTAGCCTAGTCACTATTATCTTGCAAATTTCCTATTGAAAGCATGTACCCAACGATTTATCTCTACTTGTATTGCAGTCACAGCCCAAGAACATTTCCCCATACTTGATTTTCTTGTTAATTTTTGCTGTATTTTACTACCTATGACAAAACCCCCAATTGACATTTTACACTTTCGTGTCACCTCCTTTAATTTACTATATTTTTAATCGTTAATATCTTTAGCTAGGACTAGTTAGAGCTAAATTGTATTTTTCTATCAATTCTCAAAACCACTCCCTTGGTACACGACCGCAACCTTTAGTTGGGTTACTATACTATTGACGATCGTAGACACTCATACCATAGGCTAGTGTCGTTGGTCACGATAAGCATCAAAATGGTTCCACTGCCGAGGAGTGGTGTTATATGAGAATTTTTAGATTAGTAGAATTTTTGTTCTTCTTAGTTGTAGTTTACTAACTTAATTTTTAGTTTTGTTTTGTTGATTGTGTAAGCAATTTAGAAAGCATGAGTCTTAACATAGTAACGGGAGCCAGGTGGGCCATGAGGAAGTCATCGACATCAATGATCTACATCTCATAGGAGGTGTTGGAGCCATCTGTCTCCTTCCAGTAGAGAGAAATGTGGGGTTCCACATAACGAGCACCATGTTGTAACTCTTGCAACTAAAGGAACTTTTAAGTGGATTAACACATGAGGACCCACATGAGCATCTTCAAAACTTTGTAGATCTGTGTGGACCATTCTCATTTAAAAACATCTAGCAGGAGTCAGTTTGATTGAGGCTTTTCCCTTTTTCATTGATGGGAGAGGCGTGCAAGTGGCTAGCTGAGCTGCCACGTAACTCGATCACTTCATGGGAGGAGTTGGTCACCGCATTTAATATGCCATTTTTCCCTCCCTCGAAGATAATGACTATTTGGGATAGCATCCAAAGCTTCAAGCGTCTGAGAGAGCCTCTATATGAAACTTGGCTCCGGTTTAATAAATTGGTGCTACAATGCCCAACCCATGGTCTACCTGATAATGTGCTCCTTCAATACTTTTACTAGAGTCTACACTCAGTAAACAAAGGTGTTGCTGACCAACTCTCGCCTGGAGGATTAATGCAGCAACCATATGCAGTAGTAGCGCAACTTTTCGATGGCATGACAACCATCAATAGGGCGTGGTACACCCACGAAGACCAGGTCTCACTGGTTACATTTCAGCTATCCAAGGAGCAGGTTGAGAAAGATAATGAGAGAGACCTAAACATGGCCAAGATCATGACGCAGCTTGACATTTTATCCAAAAATGTCATGGGGGCTGGTACCCGTGGTGTCAATGTTGTGGGGTCGGGGGTGCGAATTCTGATGAGATGAAGTTTGAAGCCATGTATGACGAGGAAGTATATTTCCTAGCTAACCATGGCGGGGGCTACCGTTGAAACTACCCAAGGTAGGGTGGTAATCAAGGATGGGTCAGAGACGAAAGCTGGAAGGATCGAGATCGTGAATGGAGGGACCGTAATCCAAATTGGAAGGATGGGGAGAATGATAGATATGTGCCTCTCCATGAGTGTCACAAGCCCGAGGATTCAGAAGGTGGTAGGTCTGAGGATATGCTCTCGTGTATCCTAAACAAAGTTGAAGGGTTAGACAAAATGCTATAAGGTATGAAAGATGACGTGTCTACCCTTAACCAGACTGTCACCTCTTATTCAGTTTCAATCAAACAGTTAGAGGCCCAAATGGGACATATCTCGTCTCATCTCAATCCATGACAACAAGGGGGTTTGCCTAGTGATATTATGGATAACCCCAAGAGTGAGGTCTAAAGGTTAACTTGCGTCGTGCCGCGACGTTAACTAAGGCGCTGTTTGGGAGGCAACCCAAAACCATTTACTCACCTTTTGTTATCTTGATAAAATAATAGTGTGCAGTTTGTACAGATAGTAAGGAAAGTGCTTGAAAAGATGTATGGAGGCGAGCAACAGTTCAGTTTGGCGGATTGCCGACAAGTTCGGCGTACCCTATCATTCCCACCATTTGACACAATACATCTTAAAGGTTGAGTCTGTAAAACTCGACATAGTATGAATTTCGTAGGCGCATCACCAATCCAATTGGCGATCTCGATAAAGACCGCCAATGCATTTCTCACTTGAACTAAAAACTCTGTTGCCAAGTGATTGAGCGAGATCGACTAACATCGCCGAATGAGCAGAAATTGGACGGTCACAAGCCACAGGTTTAAAAGTTCCATTTCATTCACTTTGTCCATTTTCACAAACTCACACTTTAGTAGTTATATTTAGTTTAGCAGTTATATTTCTCACTTTTTAGAGTATTTTACGTGTTGAATTGTGCTCGGATTAGGATCACATTACTGCCTAGCAAGCCAGTACTATCTAATTCGGCATCAAAGGTTGGTAATCAAACTCCTCACTTATTTGATCAAAATTTTTAACTCATTTGAATAGTTACTGACAGTAGAAAATTTCTGTTGAGTCTCTGAGTTACTGGGATTGTATATATTATCGATTAAGACTTGATATTTTCTGCATGATTTTAGGGACTACCACTTAACTTTGCTTTGAGTTGAACTGTTGAGAGGTGGGAATAGAAGTTTCTTTAGGTTTTCGTTGAAATTTAGTTTTATAAGAGTAAGTTGAATTATCTGGGGTTGTGGGCTGAAATTTGAAAGGATGGATTGAAACTAGACACTTTGAGCTGATCGGCGAGATGAACATAATCCGCCGAAATGCTTGGTGGTTCGCCTAACGTCCCCATTCTGCCTTTAACTAAATATTTTATGTATTGATCGATCTGTGATTTTTGGCGGTCAGTTTAATTCGCAAAATGCACTCGACGACTCGCCGAAGGATCCCTTGCTCGCCCTTTGTCTGCGCCCTTTTATCAGTTGTACATCACTTTCAACGGTTGGCCTAACATGATAAGTACTTCGCCAGCTAGCTTGGCTAAGCGATTCCACACCCAAAAACACCCTTTTTCTCCTGTTTAAAGTGCTATCTAACTTATCCTCGAAGTCTTTGCAGTAATGGCTAGATAAAAAGTCACAGGGAGAAATGATCAACCCAGGCACATAAGAGCACGAAATTTTAAGAAAGATGAAAAGAAAGCAAAGCTAGCCAGACAAAGGAAATATACCAATGAAGCCAGAGAAAAAAGATGAATTCCCATCGACCCTAATGTGCCTTCATGGGCTCAAAGTTTTGCTAATGCAATACGAGCCTTCGGAGCAGCTCAGGAGATAGATCAGATGATTGCAACTAATCTTGCTGCAAAGGCCACGACAAAGGCAAACAATGAGGACTAAAACAACAATACTCCGAGGATGATGCTTTTACTTCAGGGAAATGCATCGAATGCCCCGGCAGATAAAGAGACTGCATAGAGAGGACTCTTCTTGACCTCTTTCTATATCTTATCTTTTCTTAAACTTTGGGTACTGTCATTATTCGCGTTTGAGGACAAACGCTTTTATTTGTGGTGGGGTGAGGCCCACCTTGTTTTGGTGTACATTTGTGTTATCTGTTTTAATTGTGTTTTTAAAACTGCTTTGCGATTGTTTGAGCTTGTGGCTCCGCTTATTCTTAATTGCAAACGATTTTTGACCCTTCTGAATTTTTTTGAATTTTTCACACATTTTTGCCACTCTTCGTGAATTGAATGTGGCTGTTCTTTCACAAATAAATGAGTTTCGGTTTCCATCAATACCGATGACTTGAATAGTGCTCTCAATTAAACGAACATGAATGTACGGCTACGATCAGGCCAAATGAAGTTGCAAAGACAATATGTCAACTCTTTGCATCTCGTTGTGATTATCCATTTATCGAATTGATTCTCTTGTAATGACCATTGCACACAAGCGAAATTGTGTAGTCTTGTTTGACTTAAGTGTTGATGCCTTGTGTGAATAGCTTGCTTTGAAACTTGCATGAATAAACCTAGAATTTGCCCTGTTAGTCTGATTGATTTAGAAAGGTTTTCTCTAGAGATGATCTTAGGCAACTTTAAAGAGTGTGAGCCAAATTTGACATAGACCTCTTTTGTGGCCTACCCGTGAGTGTGTGAAACTCTTTTGAACACCCTGTGAGCCTTACCTTTCTTTGGAAGAACCTTGATGAGCTCTAGACCTTACTTGAACCACTACCTACAATCCTCTTGAGTTGTGGTTTAGTGAATAGCCAACTTAGGCCAAAAACCAAAGTTGGGGGTGTGGTGAAAGGGAAATGCAGGAGTCAAGAAGTGCAAGAAAAGTCCCCCTTAACCCATGGAATTGCATAAAAATGGAACACTTTCAATTCAATTTAAAAAAATAATGAAATGTGGAGTAAAGTACGAAGGGAATAGGGTTTCAAGCAATCCAAGGAGGAGAATAAAAAAAAGGTGACTTAGAAGAACTAAAAAAGAATTGATAAAGGAAAGGAAGGGCATGCCTTGAGAATACCACATCTCACGAGGAAAAAGTCACTGAACCTAAATGACCATACCTTTGCACTCATCCCCATTACAACCCTTAGAAAGACCTTTTTGATCTTGAGTAAGCCGAATCGAATGTTGATAGGAAAATAAGGGCAAACCTATGGGTGAAAAAATGCATTGTGTTCCTCTTTGTTGAGTGTGAGCGTTGCATATGATTCCTGATCTTGAATTGATTAACCTATGTGTGTGAATATGGAATCATTCTTCTTGTGAGGGCATTTAGATACTTTTTGTTGATCTTGAACTTGCACAAGTAGCAAGTATTGCGAGCATGAGAATCTTTGGTAATGGTGTGTCACCACTTGAATCTTTGAGTACACATTTGATCCTTGCATAAGTAAATTGAGTCTTGTTGTGTGCACTCATGATTGAGTGTTGTGTAGCACTGTTTGAGACACCCTTTTTGAACGACTAAACTCAAGTTTGCTTGAGGATAAGCAAAAATTTATGTTGGGGGTGTTGATGAGTCCACAAATTGGACTCATTTAGGGCTTTATTTTGATATAAATAGTGTCCTCGAATGCTTATTTTGTCTCAATATCTGATGAAAACTCTTATGTTTCAGGTATTTGAAGTTTTAGTGGAAGCATGGACCCTTAGGCGCAAAAAGGAACAAAACAGCTGAAAAGAACGAAGAAGCTGAAGCATGAGGATCGCCAAGAACCTTTGGCGATTCGCCGAAAGAACATACTCCGCCCTTTGTTCCAGTATGCGAAGCCCTGAAGGAAGAGGATAAAAAAGGCAATGAAACGAGCAGTCGGTGCTTCGCCGAATAGTTCCACAAAGCAGTACTATACCACCCAATGGTCCAGAACGTGAAGATGTTGAAGGCAAGCATGAAACAACGATGAAACAGAAGAAAGGTGAGTCGCCGAGTCATTCGGCGGCATCGACTAACTTCGCCGAAAGATCCGCCAGCGCTATTTCTGAAGTCTATAAATACTAAAATTGTTATTAATTTTTAAAGGCCAAACCATTATTATTATTTTCAAAATAGAATAGTACATTTTTAGATATTTTCTCTCAAGTTTGGAGAGGGTTTTATGGGAGACTTGAAGAGAGAAGGATTTCATCTTCCCCAAGTTGGAAGTGGGACTTCTCCATTCTTCTTCCTTTGCTTAAATTAAGGTTTAATTTCTTATACCCATTTGATTTTAATATCATTTTAGGAGTATTTTGTTATTTCTTGATGTGTGGCTAAAAACCCCCATTCTTGGGGTGTGATTTAGCAAATATGTGTTGATATTGTTGTTGGGTCTTGCTTGCTGATAGGGTAGAAGTATTTTAATGGTGATTTCATCTAGTGGTTATTGTATAATTTAATGGGTTTGTAGTTTCAAATACAAAACCACCCATGTGTTTTCGGCTTGCCTGAGAGAGAGGTCGCGAAACCAAGACACTAGACTGATGGCCTAAGGAGTGGGTCGACATGAGGTTCATCCTGAGAGGATGAGCCCTAGTCCCATATCCTAACACTCAGCTAGAGATAGTGAGTGGGGTAAGGAGTAGCATGGTCTTCATGCAGCAAATAGGTGTCCGAGAGGAACCCATTTGAAATGGGGTAAGTTGTCCGAGAGGGAACTTATTTCCATCTAAAGCTTAGCCTAGTCACTATTATCTTGCAAATTTCCTATTGAAAACATGTACCCAATGATTTATCTCAACTTGTATTGCGGTCACACCCCAAGAACATTTCCCTATACTTGATTTTCTTGTTAATTTTTTCCGATTTTTACTACTTGTGATAAAACCCCAATTGAGATTTGACACTTTCGTGTCACCCCCTTTAATTTATTATATTTTTAATCGTTAATGTCCTTAGCTATGACTAGTTAGAGCTAAATTGTATTTTTCTATCAATTCTCAAAACCACTCCCTTAGGACACGACCCCAACCTTTAGTCGGGTTACTATACAATCGACGATCGTAGACACTCATACCGTAGGTTAGTGTCGTTGGTCATGATATGCATCAGTTAACTTGAGCCGTCATGGCTTGGGCTAAGGTTAGAAAAGCCGACCTAATATCTTCATTGGTCATGGCCGGGGGATCCACCGGAACTTGGTTGCCTTGAGGAACTTGGTCACCTTGAAGAAGTTGGTCACCTTGAGGACCTTGGGGAGGAACTCCCTCGTTCACATTCTCCTGTTCCACTCTCCTTGCGGGGGTCCTTCTTGTATTCATAATATATAAACACAAGAGAAAGATTAGGAAAAGGACACTTATAGAGCTAATCTCTAAAGGCACGACTTCAAGAATATGAAAGAAGTGTAACTTTCTAACGTCCTATAGCCTCTCATTCTTAGATGTGTCACGACTCACACCGATGAACAAGACTCTATTAGACGTGGCTTGTCAGACATCAACCCTAAGACCATTCCCAAAACCTTGTTCTCTAATACAATGTTTGTCACAACCCCAGTCTAGACCCCGTATGCGACACGGCGTACTCGGTCTTATAACATTCATTCATCGCATAGGTAATAGAAATAGTACAAAATTAAAACTTTTTTAAAAAAACCAAACTATCAAAATGCTCATTTAAACAATCTTTCAAAAGACACAACCGAAGTCTAAGTCTCACATGACCATCTTAACAAAGTACTCTAAACTAAAGTAGGGACACATCCATTTACAATAAAAAAACACTAGAATTGTGTATTACATGAACAAAAGGAAACATAAAAGTTCTTGTCCTCGAATCCATGAGAACATACTAAGTCTTGGAGGAAACTCAATCCAAGCACTTCAATCATAGCTAGAATCGATCACTTGCCGGAACCTACACTTGTAGTAAAAGGAAGAGAAATATGGGTTAGCACACAAAAATGTACTAAGTATGATGACCATGCAAAAACATATTTAAAAAGGGACATTTTGTTTGAAAGTCATGCTTTTATGCCATTTTGGTAAAACTTCATTAACAATAGTATTAGAGGCATTATATAAGTCACAACCAACATTCAAGTCATTTATCCAAATTAGAACAGGATCAACTACATAACCCGTTACCTTTACTTTAAACCTTCACCTCAAGTAATCCTCAAGCTATACCTTGTGCAATGTATGAATAGCATCCCATACCACCATCCACATCAAGGTACCACATTAAGGTCACCAAAAGTGAACTTACCATTCAAACTTTCCACATTTACACAATAAAGCATATAAGAGACATAAACATTACATGAGTAACATCAGCACATTAAAACCAACATCTACGACAACTCTAAGTCATACTTGTGCAATGTACAAGTAGCATCCCATACTACTACTCGCACTAAGCACTCCTTTGAAGTCACCCTAGACAAGGCACATTCGACATACAATAAGTCATGACAAGGAAGTAACTCATAATACAATCCAAGTATAGCATGCATCTTCACATTAAACATATAAGCATTTAAGTCACCCATTCTTCATTAACTTAATAAAGAACTCCTTCATTCATTAAACATTAAGCCAACATTCTCATTAAAATCATCATAAGAGCTCATTCATTTCATTTAACATTATAAAGGAACACACCATGACCCCTCCCAAAGCCTACTTGTGCAATGTATAGATGGCATCCCATACCACCACCTACATTAAGTAGTGCATCCTTGAGAAGGCATAGTTCATTAACATTATTGTGAGGGTAAGACTTAATCGACATAGTCTATGTGAGCTTGACATGAAATCCCGGTGTCACCCTCCTCTGTTTGTTTGGTCTAATAAAAAGATTATTCATCACCGCAAGCACTCTCTCACCGGATAGAGAGATTCCTACTTGCTTAAGATAGGACCATGGTTTGTTTAGCCTTAAGTGGATCCACTAGCAAGACCTATGTGGGAACATAGTTTACGGGATAGGGAGATTTCTACTAGATACCCCACCTCAACTAACGTATGAGTATCCATCTCAAGAGATTGCTACTAAGTTCCCCGCCTCAACTCACGTATGAGCACCCATCTCAGTCCATATCCACTCGGTGCTTAACATTATTCCCCATGGAGTATTTCACATTCATTACACTAGTTCATTAAGGGATAAGAGATTGCTACTAAATACCCCACCTCAACTAACGTATGGTCATCCATCTCAAACACAACATTCATTCATTGGAAAGCTCATAGATACAAAGATGGAATAGTCATTCACCTAAGAACCCCCTTATTGTGAGAAATCCCTTTCACAACAAGTCATATTAACATTCATTAGAGTACAATTGAGAATAGCCTTTGAATAAGTACTTCATCAGTAACATTCTCATTGAACTTCATTCATTCTTCATTCAAGTGTGTGTGTATGTGAGAATAGCCTTCACATAATCACCATGATTCCCAAGTGTTAATAGAGAGATACCATTCAATCCTAACACAATTAGCTTTTGAACATGATCATAATTCACTGATTTAGATCACACACATGATTCTCATCATAATTATACATTAACCTCCATATGTAGGGTACAAGTAATATATCCATCACTTCAATACCACATTATACATAGTAAGTAAACGCCTCCACCTTTCAAGTGGATCAATATATCAAGCACAATTCTAATTCAACATATAATTAGGTCATAACTTGCCCTTTCAAGGCCATGAAAAAAAGTCAAGAACACACCATAAATTTACTACAATTAAGGCATGTATAATGATACAATTCAACAATCTAAATCCATCTAGGCATAATCCATCAACATTCATTAATGATCAACAAACCCACTACATAAGGCACAATTTAGGAATTGAGAGAATTCATGGGTTCATAGAGTATTTTCATCATAATTAATCAATTAAACACCAATAAAATCATAATTTGTCCTTAGAAACCATTTGAAAATGTTTGATGAATGAATCCATGAGATTGAGTAAAACCTAGGGTTTTTGAGAAACTTGAAAATATTGGAGTCTATTTTGAATGGACTCTTGGGGTGATAGCTACCCCTAGATGAAGGATCACCATACCTTAATAGATGAATTCCACGAAAATATATTTAATTAGCCTTCATATTCAAGCCCTAAGTCTTCTTCTTCTCTTGGTCTTCAATGGAGTTTTGAAGATAAGATATTTGGAGAGGAAGGGGTTTTGATTTGGGGAATTTGAATAATGAAATCTAAAATAGGGTTTTATTTTTTTAATACTCTTAAATTATCTTAATAACCCTAAAATAACCGTCCAAACACTTATTAGGACTTGTGGTGAATTTACCATTTGACCCCCACAATGGTTGAACCACTTGACAGATTGCAGGTCCAACTCACGCCCTAGACTCAAGGACCGTGAGTCCATTGATGTTCCATTCTGCTGGTCCATGGTCTAGGGCTGCAGCTTGGTCTAGAGAAGCAAGACCTACAGAGGCCATCCACTGGGCTTGGATAGACCTACGGGATGTGGACCCCTTCCGTAGGTCCCCAAATTTTGGCAACTCTTTTGGTTTCAAGGGGTCTTGGGGGTTAGGCTTAGGGTCCTCCTCAAGGACCCCTAGGGTGGTCCATGGGGAGTCGTACCTTGACTCTTAACCCCTAAACCCCTCAACCGAATCTCAGGACAACATAAAATAACATGAAACCTTACTCCAAACTCAAACACACCCAAGTTAGGCTCTAGGTTTTATTCATTTTACGGGTCATTATAGTGATAAGGCTTGTGGTGATTCCCCTAAAAGACCTTTACATAATAGGAATGTAAGGTGAGTTCCCTTATTCCTAATTAGTTAAACATGAGGTGATTACCCATGTCATGATATGGGGAGTGTGAGGTGATTAACCTTTATGTATTTATGACTCCCAAGGCAAATGGTGCCTACCCATTAGCCTTTATGTTAATCATGGAAGCGATTACCTATGATCCTTATATGGTGATGTGGAGGAAAATACCTACATTACACATTAAATTTGATATGGAGACGAATACCTATATTCCATTAAAAAGGAACATGGAGGCGAATACCTATGATTCATTCATATGTATAACTTGTGGAGATTTCCCTTGTCTTTATTATTCCATAATATGTATGGCTTGAGGTTATTACCCTTATATTTATGATTCCATGATATGTATGGCTTGAGGTGATTACCATTGTCCTTCATGATGAACTAAACACGTATGCCTTGAGGTGATTCCCCTTGCATTTATGAACATAAGCATGACTAGTTTGGATTGTAGCTTGGTAGTCCCCTCCAATACATGCATGAGTAGAGGTGATTTCCCTTGTCTTTATGATGTTAAGAGATGATAAACATGAATGAAGAATCTAAAGCGTCTCGCTTAGGATGGGTAGGATTATGGGGTCTTGTTCATGCATGGCACAAGGTTTCCTTACGGTGACTCATGTTATGTCTATGTTGGATATTATGCTTATGATTATGTTATTGTCTCTTATGCTTGTGACTTATGTCTTATATTGACTAACACTTTTGTTATGCTCTTATGATGTGATGCTAGCTAACTTATTTAGTACATTTTCTACTAATGCATACTTTGCCTACATTCTTATAAAATGTAGGGTTTGGTGACATTGAGTTCTATTCTTGGAGATAGGTTTCTAAGGAGCAAGGAGTTGAAGATTTGGTGAGTCCTCATAGCTTCGAGGACAAACCCACTATTTTCCTTTATGTCTTTATTTTTAATGTTTCGAGACTATTGTATTGGCTATGTCCCAAGAGTTTATTCGAAAGTTGTATTAGATGAGACAAATTGTAGTAAAGACTTCCGCTTGCTTTTATAAAAGACTTCGATGGTATGGATAAAGTTTTTAAGATTTGCGTACTTTTCTATTATTTTTTGTTATGATACACTAAGGGCTTGTATGAGACCCCTTCGGGGTCAAGTACACCATGTTACTTCTAGGGTGTACCCCTGGGTCATAACATAATTGATGCTGGATCTCTAATAAACTTATTGAGCATTGAAACATAAAACACCGGATGCTTCGAAGCCAACTCACTTGGCAAATCTAACTCATAGGAAACTTTATCAATACGCCGCAAAATTTGGTATGGGCCTACATACCGGGGACTAAGTTTCCCTTTCTTGCCAATTCTCATCACACCATTCATGGGTGAGATTTTCAAATAGACCAATTGTTAACCTCAAATTCTAGATCCCTCCTCCTCACATCGGCTTAAGACTTTTGTCGGCTTTGAGTCGTTCTCAATCTATCTCTGATGAGTTGGACTTACTCAATGGCCTTTAAAACCAATTCGGGACCTATAAAAGCCATTCACCCCCACCTCTAACAAACCTATATGAGATCTACACCTCCTACCATACAATGCCTCAAATAGAGCCATACCTATACTTGAGTGATAGCTATTATTGTAGGCAAACTATACCAATGGAAAAAATGGTCATCCCAATTACCCTTAAAGTCAATCACACAAGCCCTTAACATATCTTCCAAAGTTTGAATGGTGCGCTCCGCTTGCCCATTGGGTTGGGGATGAAAAGCCCAACAAAGCTTAACCTTGGTTCCTAGGCACTTTTGAAAAGACCTCCAACAGTGAGAAGTGAATTGAGGGTCACGATCGGAAATAATGGATAAAGGAACTCCATGCAACTTCACCATATCCCTTATATACAACTTAGCATATTCCTCCGCCAAATTGGAAACCTAGACGGGAATAAAGTGAGCCGATTTTGTCATCCGATCTACAATAATGTAACACCATGAAATGCTAACCAAGAATCGCTTGGCCATTCACCATTGCTTAATCACTACTGTATGCTTTACTCTCATTTTGGGAACTTGAAATGTTGTGATATTTGCAAACTTGCTTAACATAAATTGTGATTGTAATTTAAGGTATTGTATTGTGGTATTTGCATTATATTCTAATTAGAATTATGTATAACTTGAAAAGGAGGTGAGGGTTATACATTTAGGTATATATGTATGCATTTTGGGCAGCCAACCTTTTTTTTGGGCAGCCACCTTTTGGAGGCAGCTGTGCATGTGATAAACATCACTCTTGAGACTATATGTTTACACCTCCTCTATAGTGAAATTCGTATTCCTTAGCTCTAATAAACCTGGTGAACTCTCTCTAACAATATTACTCTCAAAATCACAAGAGAAAAACTTGGTCCTTTTGGCTGGAATTCGAGATACACCCTTTTCTTTGGTGAGTAGTCGAAATCTGTTTCTCAGCTAAGTAGTGTTTAGTACTTTTATAATATCTCATTCTATAGAACTCATCTTTCAGTGAATAAATATATTTTGGAAAGATAATTTGTATACCTACAACTATTATGTTTATGTAAAACTCTAATTTAGGTGTTATGGATTCGAAATATGGGACGCAACATAGGACAAGTTCTGTCCAGATTCCGGATTTAGAAATCCTGTATGAACAACTGTTAGTGTATCGAAGATATCTTTTTGTACAAAATATATTTTGCGGTGATTTTTGATATTTTGCAACCTTAACAGATGTACCTACATCTTTCATGAAGGATATACAGTCTATTTTTGCAGTTTTCCTTTTCAAATCTAAGTTGCGACTTGAGGTACTAGGCTGGCCAGAATTACTGTTTTGGGAGCATAGTCGTATTTGTACAGGCTAAGCATACTTGTGATGATAATCCTGTTTTGCATTAACATTATTGAGCTACTACGGATTAAAGAAGTTATTTAATTTTATTTTGAGGTTGTATATACTCGTGAACAAGGTGAGCACCTTGATATGTTGGTTGGTCTACGGTTTGAACTCTTGAAGTTGTGTTGGACTGTTTCTAAGCTAAGCACTGAGGTTTGTGTATAAACTTGTACTTGCACTCTTTTAGCTGCTGGTATATCTGAAGTTGATCTTGGTACCTTGGTTACCTCTTGTCACTTTGCATTGTCGTGTTGGTATCCTTTAAGACGTTAAAGACTCTTGTGTAACTCGCCCACTTGTACGGATTGTTTGATCAGTTGGCATTCTTGTTGGGACCTTGTCTTTCTTGTGGCTGTGACTTTGTCACTACTGGCATGCCTCTTGATTCAGATCATTTGTCATCTTGACTCTAGATTTTTAGTTTGTCTTAAAAATGGAAGTTGTCCATTTAAAGTACGAACTAGAAAGCCAATTTTAATATGGTTCTTGGTTCTCTTGATTATTGGGTTTTGACCCTTCTTGATGCAGGGCGTCGGCCCTTCTTGTTACTTGCTTGTGCTTGGTGCGACGACATGTTGTATATATTAGGCGAACCTTGTTGTTGAATCTCTTGGAAAACTGTGCTATGAGTGTTCTTGACATTTTGGATCTTTAAATATCGAAATTGATACGCTTTATATATAGCTTACTTGATTTATTTATTATGTTCAATTATGCTGCCCATGACTTGAGAAAGGTAACTTGGTGAATCTGAGGGCTCCGAATCTATAGTTTTTGCACCACTAAGATATATGCTTAGCGATAGTTGTTTCTATCGTAGGGAGTGCTCTAGAGGATGCATCAAGCTGGCCATTGGAGATGGGGATTTTGAGAGCCTTAAGGAAGATCACATTTCCATTTAGGCATCTATATTTTGTATAAACCTTGGGACTTGTACATGATCTAGGTGTTGTTTATTTACATGAAATTTTGAGGACTAATTTGATCATGTCAGCATGGGTTGTAATATAAGTATGTCTATATGTTTTGTTCTTTTAGGCTGTGGAAACCCAAGTCTTGTAATATACGAAATTTACTATTAGGTTTGAATGTTTATGTGAACATGAACCAACTGATTTCGGTACTCGGAAGTTGGTAATATTCTTGTTATCTCATCCTTAAGTGTGAGGATAATATATGCATGAAAACCTCATTAGTTATTTGCTTAAATTATTCTGGGAGGGTTTTTTCCGTCATAAGTTAAATTTCGTGCCATAGTTTTAACATCAAATAAATGTTTAAATGGGCAAGATGTATATCCTTAATTAAATTATTTGTTATGAACCTAATCCCTTTACTAGATTAAAATCAATATGGCCAAAGTTAACCTCTTTTAAATGTCACAAGTATTTAATTTTAGATTTCTTGTTTAAGTGGTAGTATCCTTTCGAAAGAGTCGCTACAAATAACCCAAATAGAGACATGTTGTCTCCGGATGCGAGGCAAACCCACAATAAAGTCCATATATATATCTTCCCACTTCCAAGTGGGAATACCTATATTTTGGGATAAGTCTCCCGACCTTTGATGCTCAACATTAACTTGTTTACAATTAGGACACTAACCCACAAACTCTGCGATATCTTTTTTCATCCCATTCCACTAATAGACCTCCCACAAGTCACGATACAACTTGGTGGTTCCCGGGTGAATAGAATAACGGGAACTATGAGCTTCAGACAAGATTAGCTCTCTCAAGTCATCAACATTAGGAACACAAAATGGCCTTGGTATATAAGTACACCATCTCCCCCTCGGGAGAAAGCCTCAAAGGATTTCTTAAGTACCGCCTCCTTCAATTCAACTAAAATAGGATCAAGGCCTTGCTTAAACTTTACATCCATCACAAAGGACGATTCAGAACTATTATAGACCATGACACCACCCTTGGTGGAATCCACTAATTGAACACCTAACTAGGCCAACCTATGAACATCCCAAGCCAAATCTTTCTTATCATCACCTACATGAGCCACAATACCCATTGACAATCTACTAAGAGTATGCGCTACCACATTAGATTTACCGGGGTGATAAAGGTCACTCATGTCATAATCCTTCAAGAGTTCTAGCCACCTCCTTTGGCGACGATTCAAATCCTTTTGGCTGAAGACATATTTTAAACTATTGTGATCGGTAAACATATCAACATGAACCCCATACTGATATTGCCTCCATATTTTTAAGGAAAAAATAACTGCCGCTAACTCAAGGTCATGGGTAGGATAATTCTTCTTATGGACTTTAAGTTTCCTTGAAGCATAGGCAATCTCCTTGCCATTTTGCATAAGTACACATCGCAACCCAACTATAGAGCCATCACAATATACCATAAAACCATCCGTACCTTCTGGTAAATTCAACACCGGAGCAGAAGTAAGTCTATCTTTCAATTCTGGGAATCGTTAATCACAAGCTTCCGACCAAATGAACCTAGCCTTCTTTTAAGTCAAAGACATCATCGGAGAGTAAATGGAAGAAAACCCCTCAACAAATCTTCTATAATAACCAGTCAAACCCAAAAAGCTTCTAATGTCCGAAGTAGTTAGAGGTCTCGCCAACTCTTGACCGCATCCGTCTTCTTATGATCCACCTCAATACCCCTAATTGGTGAAAACCCAACCTAAAGTCAATTTTCGAGAAATAACTGCCCCTTGTAACTGATCAAACAAATCATCTATCCTTGGAAGAGGATACTTGTTCTTAATGGTCACTTTGTTCAAGGCATCGACACTTAAGCCAAACAAGACTACACACTTTCGCTAGTGTGCAATGGTCATTACAAGATAATCAATTCGATAAATGGCTAATCACAACGAGATGCAAAGAGTTCACATATTGTCTATGCAACTTCATTTGGCCTTGTCATAGCCATACATTCATGTTTGTTCAATTGAGAGCACTATTCAAGTCATCGATATTGATCAAACCGAAGCTTAATTTTTTGCAAAAAAACAGCCACATTCAACTCACGAGGGGTGGCAAAAATGTGCAAAAGATTCAAAAAATTTCGGAAGGGTAAAAATTATTTTGCAATTAAAAGTAAATGGAGCCACGAGTTCAAACATCCACAGAAAACCAATAATTAACACAATTATAAACAGACAACTCAAATGTAATCAAAACACGAATCATAAACATCACACAAAAGTGTGGGCCTCACTCCACCACAAATAAAAAGCAATTTGTCCGCAAATGCAGGTAATACGGAATCCAAACTGGAAAATATAATAAGACAGAGAGGGAGGTAAAGAGGTGATCCTAGCTAATAGGTTGTTCCATCTGTCTGGACATTGATGCTTTGGCTTGCAAAACTATCCACTTGGCGACGTTAGTCAAACTAGGTAACTCATTCGGTGGAATGCTAACTGTGGGTTTATCCGCCGAAGGTTACAGAACTGCTGCTATACGAGGGTCCCAACGGTGAATTCTATCGTGGTCGCTGAAATGATCGGTGATTCGCCAATGATTTCCAACTGTCGCCGAGCTTTACAGACTCTGGATTTTGAAGATATATTGAGTAAAACGACGGAATAGAATTGATCGCTGGATTATTCATTAATTCGCCAACTGGAATTGTTGCTCACCCTTCCGCACCTTTTGATCACCTTCCACACTTTAGTTGGAAAACTAGCACACTATTATTTAATTAATACACAAAATAGAAGATAACAAAGGATTTTGGGTTTCCTCCCAAACAGCGCTTTACTTAACGTCGTGGAACGACGCAAGTCAATGACTACTCTTCGTCCTCAGAATCACCTATGGTGTAATTAGGTGAGTCCTCGGTGAATGGTGGGTATTTACCTGTCATCAAATGGTTTATCTGAGCATCTTGCAGCTGAATTGTGATGGAGTTTGCAGTGGTCATTTCATTTAGCATTTCATTGTTGTGTTTCATGTCATTCAACTTCCTGTCCTGTTCTTCGAGTTTTGTTGAATGATTGAAAGGGCATCATCTTTTTTCACACTCCCATTCTTATTTCCATGTTTGCACTCTCGCAAGGAGAAGTCCTTCTCCCTCTCCCGGGCTTGTTCTTCCAATCCAATCACCCGTTTAGATAAGACATCTACTTGCACCACCAATTTGTCCCATTCGTATTTCTTTTTCAGTTTCTTTGCCGGCTTCGACCATATTGTCAAGTAGTGTTGCGACAACTTCATAGGGTAGGTTTAGCATTCTGCCTTCAAAAATATCCTCAACTATGCTTCTATTTTCGGGTTGAAGACCCCGATAAAAGCAATCCAACAGTGTCTTATCAGTCATTCCATGGGTTGAGCATGTTTGTAATATTGCTTTGAACCGCAGCCACATTTATGGAATTGTTTCCTCTCCGGCCTGTTTGAACGTCAGAAGATTATCCCTGAGGTTCAATAGTGTCAGGAGAGGATGATCTGTGTGACACCCATCGTGATTATCCATTCTTCTTTCCCTAATTTGATCTCCAGACAAGAAAAATAAAACTACAACTAAAATTAGTAAGGCTAAACTAAGAAAAATCTAGAATTCTACTTAACTAGGAATTCCCAAATAACACCACTCCCCGGTAGCGGCGCCATTTTGAAGCTTATCGTGACCTTCGACACTAACCTACGATATGAGTGTCTACGTTCATCGATAGTAGAGTAACCCAACTAAAGGTTGGGGTCGTGTCCCAAGGGAGTGGTTTTGAGAATTGATAGAAAAATAAAATTTCGCTCTAACAAGTCGTAGCTAAAGATATTAACGAGTAAAAACACAGTAAATAAATGGAGGTGACACAAAAGTGGGAAATAACGATTTGGGGGTTTTGTCACAATTAGTAAAAATAGCAAAAATTATAAAAAGAAAATCAAGTATGGGGAAATGTTCCTAGGGTGTGACCGCAATACAAGTTGAGATAAATAGTTGGGTACATGCTTTTGATAAGAAATTTGTAAGATAATAGTGACTAGGCTAAGCTTTAAATGGAAATAAGTTCCCCTCTCGGGCAACTTACCCCGTTTCAAATGCGTTCCTCTCGGACACCCCAATTTGCCCGCATGAAGACCAGCCTACGCCTTACCCCACTCACTCTTTCAAGCTGAGTGTTAGGATATGGGACTAGGGATCACCCTCTCGGGATGAACCTCATGTCGACCCACTCCTTAGGCCATCAGTTTAGTGGTCTTGGTTTCGCGACCTCCCTCTTGGGCAAGCCGAAAACATATGAGTGGCTTTGTATTTGCAACTACAAACCCTTTAGATTAAACCACAACCACTAGGTGAAATCATCATTAAACTACATCTAACCTATCAGCAAGCAAGACCCAATAATAATATCAACACATATTTGCTAAATCACACTCCAAGAATGGGGTTTTTTAGCCACACATCAACAAATAACAAATTACACCTAAAATGATAGTAGAATCAAATGGTTATAAGAAATTAAACCTTAATTTAAGCAAAGGAAGAAGAATAGAGAAGACCCACTCCAACTTGGGGAAGATGAACTACTTTTTTCAAGTTACCAAAAACCCTCTCCAAAGTTGAGAGAAAATATCTAAAAAGTACTATTCTATTCTGGAAATTAAAATAAAAGTTCGACTCTTAAAAGTAATAATAAGTTCAGTATTTATAGACATCAAAAAATAGCGTTGGCGGATCTTTCGGCGAAGTTAGTTGATGTCGTCGAATGACTTCGGCCACTCGCCCTTCATCTGTCTTATCGCTGTTTTGTGCCTGGCGTCAGCACCTTCACATTCTGGACCATTGGACAGTATAGTACTGCTTCGCGAAACAATTCTGTAAAGCACCGACTGGTCCTTTCATCGCCTTTTTGATCCTTCTCCTTCAGGACTTCGCGTACTAGAACAAAGGGCGGAGTAAATCCCTTCGGCGAATCGCCAAGTGTGCTTGGCGATGCTCGGGTTTCAGCTTCGTCGTTCTTTTCAGCCTTGTTATTCCTTTTTGTGCCCAAGTGTCCATGCTTTCACTAAAACTTCAAATACCTGAAACTTAATAGTTTTCATCAGATATTTAGACAAAATAAGCATTCGAGGACACAATTTTTATCAATATAAATCCTAAATGAGTCCAATTTGTGGACTCATCAAGGACCTTTTCAGTTTGCCCACCCTCTTGCTTTTCGTCCTTCGACTCGTGAGGGGGGATGCACATGTCCTTCTTTTTGGACATGACCTCCAATTCCATGACTTTCTTGTCCAAGACATCCAGATGAGTCAACAATGTGGCCAATTCTTGGTCTTTTTCGGTCTCTTTGTTGGTCTTAATCCTTCCATCAAGGAGTTGGGCTACTATTTCATAGGGTTGTTTAATCAAACAACCCGAGAAGAGTTGGTCAGCCACTATTATATTTTCCGGACCAAGACCCCTGTACAAGCATTCCAGAAGCACCGTATCTGGAATTTCATGAGTTGGGTAATGCTGCAACAGTGCCTTAAATCTTTGCCACAACTCATGGATGGTCTCACCCTACAATTTCTTGAAAATTAGTATGTCATCCCCAAGAATCATCAATCTCAATAGAGGGTGGTCCATTTTTCCACCGTTGCTATAAGTTATCTTTAATTCTTCTGCTCAACAAACAACACACAAACCACAACTAAAAATAAGTAGATTCAACTATAACTACCAAGAACAAAATTCAACTTAACTACAGAATCTTAACCAACACCACTCCCCGGCAATGGCCCCATTTTGATTTAATAACGTTATCAAAGACACTTCATCTGATTCTAAGCATCAACGATCGTTAGTCAGTATATAACATAACTGAATGAGTTGGGGTCGAATCCCACAAGGAGTGATACATCTTTAAGATTCAATAGGAAAGTACAAACATGCTCAAGTCAATCATAGGAATAAACATTATCAAATAAAAACATACTTCAAATTAGGGTGTGACATGAATGTCAAATAATAGGTGGTTTTGGTTTGAAATTATCAACTACAATAGCAGCAAATACAAACAATAACAATAAGGAGATGGGTTCAAGGGATGTGATTCGATTATAGGCTAATGTAGACAAATGGTTAATTGCAATTATTAGAAAATAGCTATAAATTAGTGAATAGGCTAGACTATAGAGGAGGTAAACTTTTTCTCGAACAATTTACACCGACTCAAGTCAATTTCTCTCATCGACAAGCATACAAAATAAGAACAACCTATGCCTTAGTCCATTCACTTTCTCAAGCTGAATGTGTGGAAAGGGGTTTAGGATTCACTCTCTTGAGCTAAACCCATGACAACGCAATACCCACATACCATCAATCAATAATCTTAGTTTAAAAGCTTCTCTCTCGAGCAAGCCAAAAACACGAAGGTAGAACTGGATTTGCAACTACAATCCTTTAATTTTAACCACAATTAATGATTCAAATCACTTCTAAATATCATTTAAAATAACAATCAACAATACCCATAAGCTAAATCAGCCCATAATCACATAATTACACCCCAAGAATTGGGGTTTTAGCTAGACACCATAAAAAATAAAAATCGTTACCAAAGTATGTTTCCATCAACTGGGTAAGATTCATTTCATCTTTACAAAGGTCCAAATTGAAGTATCTCAAAGACCCACTTCCAATTTCTCAAAAATGGAAAACTTCAATTCTTCAAAGCTAAGGAAAACTTAGTCTCTATACTCAGTGTTCAATGTCACAGATAAAAATTATGATTGATATGAAGATCCACTACTAAACTATATGTTCAAAAACGTATTTATAGTCACCAAAAAAAGTTGCGAAGGACCATTCGGCGTAGTAAGTTAGGCTCACGATCAGCTCGGTGATCCGCCCTTTGGCCAGTTCAATCGCCTTTTTTCTTTGGCCTTCAGTATCCTCAATTTCTGTCACTTTCGTTGATCAAACACTCCATCACGGAACCACTCGGCGACACGCTAACTGATCCTTTCTCTCGCCGACTTGATTTTCTCCTTCAGGGCTTGGTACACTACTAGAAAAACAACCTCTAAGAAATGGAAATCTAGTCCCTAAAAGTCCAATTCTGATCGCAAATGCGCATTTGCGACCTAAAAAAGTTGGCCGCGACTCGTCCTAATAGGCTCAGTCGCAATTGGTCAACTACGGCGAGTTTCAAAATCTTTTCGTTAAATGGGTTTGGGGACACGAAAAAATCTAGTCTCTAAAACTATTTTAGCGACTATCTTTCTTTTCCTTAAAAAAAGATTTGTATTATGTTTTCCTAGTACCTCTAGCCCATCAATGACCGGATTGCACTGGTGAGAAAATAATTAAGGACGACAAAAATGCTCCTTAAATGTCTTTAAGAACAGGAAAATAGCTGGTCCCTAAAATGTACATAAACCAAACAAAATTATTGTTTGATCATATACTCAGCTCAACCAAAAGATTTCTCTCCAGTATCTTAAGATACTACAATATATACAACATAGATAATAGTTAAAGATAAAAGACTTGATTAAAAAATAAATTAACATCTCATTAGTTACATGGCCATGACATATAACTTATAAGTTATTTAGGATTTCTTCTACTTTAGTCACACAGACTTCAATGCTTCTTCTGTAGAAAAGGATTTCTAGCAATACAATACCATAGCTGAAGACATCAACCTTGATAGAGATGGTCCATTTGTTTCACATTATGATGCTAAATATCATCTAGTCCCTCTTACACTAATCTCAGGTCTTAAGTTCAGCCCCCATGTCATTGCATACATTCATGTTTAAGTTGACAAGTTCATTGTGGTTTTACAACAATGTTGAGGTTTTTGAAATAAGGTGTAAGTGCATTGTTGCATCCTTATGTGGGCTGATATTGCCATGTTTGTGTCCCTCATGTACGTTTCTTTAACATTCGGGGACGAATGTTCCCAAGGGGGAGATATTGAAACGACCCCAAAAATGCCCGAAAATGTGCTTCGGAAACACCTATAATTGTAATTTCCTTATATCTCAAAATTTGTGCATGATTTTGGAAATTCGACTTCATATTCTTATTCAGGGGGTCAAATTGAGTGGGAAATGGGTCTAACCCGAATTTTAGAGCAACCGTATAAAAATTTGAAAATCGCAAAAAAATGCGATTTGGAGGGTCAACTTTAAAGGGGCATATCTCTCAGCACACAAGGAACTGGAAGGAGCTCAAACTATCAAAATTAAAGCTCTGTGAGTTAGCTTTCCAACGCAATTTGTTTCACCTCATTCCGAGTTAGGATGAGGGAGTTATGACCATTTTCGTAAAACCTACCGGAGCAGAATGGCAATTTCCAGTAAGCTAAGTTACTGTAGCAGCCGAAAACGTTTTTCTTTTATAAAAAGAGGATTGTCCCATACTTAGATATATTTTCTTTCTAGCTTCAAAACACTCAAAAACACTCACTAATCCCTCTCCAAAATTCCATCAAGATCTTCAACCAA
>NW_006239091.1:1077613-1091125 GCF_000226075.1 Solanum tuberosum | reverse complement strand
TTTCCCCCTTGATTATGCTTATCGCTTATGGTCATTTTAATTGCTTCCACGACCAAGGATGTGTAATGATACGCTATGAGGCTTGTTTGGGGTTCCTTCGGGTTCCCCATTCGCCAGTCACGTCTAGGCCCTAGGCTTGGGTCGTGACAGAACCGCTTCATCTAACACGTCAAGGACCGATACCATCTGGATGTCACTTGGTTTCTTTATCAATTTACACACATTGAAAGTAACTTCCTCGTCATTTACCTAAAATTTCAACTCATTACTTTCTACATCAACAAGATCTCTTCTGGTAGCCAACAACTGCCTACAAAGTATAATAGGAACCTTGGCATCAATCTCGCAATCGAGGATCACAAAGTTGGCTGAAAAAATAAACTTATCCACCTTCACCAAAATATCATAAAAATGTTAATAGGATGCAATATAGATCAGTCGTCCATGAGAAGACGCATAGTTGTTGACTTAGGCTCACCCAGCCCAAGTTTTTTGAAAATGGCATAGGGCATCAAATTGTTACTTGCCCCTCAATGACACAATCTTTAGCAAATTTAAATATCTCTATAGTGCATGGAATAGTGAATGCCCCTGGGTCATCTTTCTTGACAACGACATTGCTCGACATAATGGCGATACAACTATGGGATACCTCAATTGTCTTAAAATCCATACTCCTCTTCTTCGTAACCAACTCTTTCATAAACTTTTCATAACGCGGCATCTCTAACAACGCCTCCATAGAAGGAATTGATCGATAGAGTTTTAAAGACGTTGAGAATTTTTTTGCCTGCATGAATATGATATTAAAGTTGAAAATAAGAGTGACCAAAAGTTCAAACCAAGATACTTCTGTATTAGGACTGCTTCATTTATCAGAGTTTTTTGGGTGTGAGTTTGAAATTAGGAGGTTCTGAGAATAATATGTTGCACCTAAGCAGTCTATCATATTTGTTCTTGATTTGATGATTTCTATTCTTGTTGAGTCACTACAAGAAAAATGGTCTTTAACGAAGGGAAATATGGTCTTTAAAGGTCCAAATCCCATCGCTAAATGTCATTAACGACCGTAAAATATCCGGTCGTTGCCTGTCGTTAAAATCCCGATGTTAAAGGTTAACGACCGAATTCAAATCATGTTGTTAAAAGTTTTTTTATCGACAACATATATTTTGGTCATTATATGGCCTTTTTAATGACCGGATTGCCCTTTGTCCAAGTACTTTTAACGACCAAAATTTATTTCGCTAATTATATTCTAATTTCAATGTCAATATTATTAATGACCACATTTCCTGTCGCTGATTGTTGTCTATTCAATCTTTTTAAGAAGCCAATTATAAAGGAGTTTAAAAGACCCAATTTCATTTGTTGTTATGCATAATCTTATACAGTGAATACAGAAACACTCAAAATGAACTAAATAATTTAATTCATTATATAAAATTTCATGGTTAATACAAAGAACTAATTAAATAAAGATATGTTATATTCAAGTAGCATAACATATCTTTATCAATTCCTAAAAAGAGAAAAATTGCAAAAAAAACAAATAATAAGACATTGTCTTTAATTTAAACCTCCCCTAACTTAAAGTTAATGCCTCTTGAACTTCAACTTTCTCTGTACATTGTTGAACGATATATTCTTCATATTCGAATTCTTCATCTATAAGAAAAAAACATATGTCAATTAAAAAACAAAGAAAAAACTCGTAAAGAAGAACCATAAAATCTCAAAATTAGTTACTAAAAACGATGCAAAACATTAAAGTTTGAAAAAAAGAAGTCATGTAAATAGTAACTTGTAGTCTCTTCCAACATCTATTAACTATTTAACGATTTTTTGCAATGATCAACAATGAGTTCGCAAGGCCAACAAAACAAAATATACTAACAAAGGACTAGTATAACTATTTCCTGCTTTGGATGACAAGGGGAGGATCAAGAAGTTTCAAATAGAATGGAGAGTATGTACATGAATTAAAGCTATTTGAACCTTCCAAACTTTGGATGAGTCATCTTTTGGGAAGCAGACTGCTAGTTCAAAATAGAAATCACACAAGAAAAAGTATGAAAGCCATTAGACAAAAATAGAGAGCACACCTGAGGCACCAACTTTTTTTTCCTCTAAGGGTGGCATAATATGTTTTCTATTTGCTACAGTAAGAATTTTAATATAAAGGAAGCAGAACATGAAAAGATTCCAGAGTTGCCATTATCAAGAGTCAAGGGTAGCAAGAGAGATAATTGTGCACTTGCAAATTTAGATATGCTCAACCACATGTCCTGATGACATTCACGAAGAGCCATCTGAAGCTTAAACACACTAGATAACTTAGCAAATTGTAATAGAAAGAGAATTTGTACTCAGTACCTTACTAAGAATGTTTACTGTTTTGGAGGGGCCAGGCTTGTTTGATTATGTAATTATCACTTTGGTATGAATAATCTTGTTTAATTACCAAAAGAATTATGCAATACACGAAGTAGGAAAGAGTGAGTAAGAGTATCGTATAAACATCAAATCAAAATAACCCTACCCCATTAAATAGTTCTTTTGTTTTTCCTCCTGCCCTTCCCCGCCCCGCGACACTTTAATGTGTAGACAAAGGTTCTTTACTCTAGAAATATGATACTTTTTGTTCTCAAAGCAAGAACTATTTCAATCAGATCAGATGGTCAGGAAATACACAAACAAATAGGCCTCCAAAACTGTTTCTGGATATTTACAACCTCCTGCCCATTTCAACAATAACAACCTAAAAATTTCTAAGTAAAGCCCAAACCATTCTTGAATTGCGTCTAAGGTTGTGCTGAGTGACTCTTAATTTTCTTAGGTGTTAAGGTAAATTCTTTTGTGTGGGAATAATTTTGGATATCAATTAAGGTCACTAGAAACTCCTAGCACCAAGTAGAGTTGAAAGTTTTCGTACCGATTAAGTTTTGACATAAGTTTTACTAAGGTCAACTTAAAAAGACCATATCTCTTGGAATATAAAGAAATATGTGTCCCATAACCTATACAATTAAAGGTATTTGAATATCTTTCCAACGCCACCAATTTCACGTCAATCCAATTTTTGAGTAAAAAGTTATGACCATTTTAGTAACAGGTCTAGTAGTACCGTTTTAGCCACAGGAAAGTTTTAAAGAAGGTAATTTTCTTCTCCTCATAACACTAGGAAAACCTTAAAAATGGATTTTTCAAATCCTATAAAGCCCTAAACAATCCTATTTCCATCTTTTAATCCATCATTCTCTTTTCTCTCAAACCCTAAGACAAAACCCTAAGGAAAAATCAAACTAGAAGACTCCATTCAAGAACCATTCAATCTTTTTCAAGATTTTTCCATCTTTTTCAAGATATTTTTCATCTTTTTCAAGATTCTTCTTCGAGGTAAGTTCTTCTCAAAGAATTCCTTCTTTTCAACTCAAATTCCTCCATATAATTATGAATCACTAATGAAAATCATAATTCTTGGTCATAGAGATTTCAAGAAACTAATTCAAGAATCTCAATAAAGGTTTTCTTGATTTTTCTCATTCTAGCTAGGTCAAGTCTAGTCTCCATTAATTCAAGCTTGGTAGGCTGTGTAATCAATACATGATGGTTTATTCATTCATGGACTCCTTTCATCCATGAAGCCCCATTTTCTCCCCAATTTAGAAGAAGAATTCCCCAAGTCAAATTAGGGCTTCTTCTAATGTTATGGGTTATGATCCAATAGAGTAGATTATGAACGTTTGCGATTGTTTATGTTCGTTTATGATAGAATTTCATGTTTTAGTATGATTATACATGTATTCACGCTTAACCTATGATTCTAAGGTGAATTTGATATAGTTGGGTTTATGCCATGATAGAAGAAATTGGAAATTTAGATGTAATCTTTTGGAATTGATGAAATATATTGTAAACCTGTTGAGAATTAAGTAAATAGACATGAATTGATTGGGGCTAATGTATGCATGATGAACTATGATTAGAAGCGCTTGAGATTGGGGGGCTATTTAATGAATGTTTAATTGTAGATAGGATTGTTGTGGAAGGTTCACTCATATGATCTACCCTATTTATGTATGTATGTATGTATAATGTGAAAGGTTTTCTCACATAGAAATTAAAATGATTCTAGGTTGAAAGGCTTACTCACCTATAATGAATCAAAGAATGTATGAGCTATGATATCTTCAAGTAGTGATATATGATCCCTTTATGAATAGCTTGACTCAGTAAGACAAGACCAAGCATGGTGTCTTGAGTTAATAGAACTCATGGACAGCCTTGGATTGAGAAATTGTACCCTTCCAATGTAGCTTGAGCTAAGCACAATAGAATGCTTTGCATTGCCGCTTGACTTGGTGAGGCCACATCATTTCAAGGTAGCTTGAGTTTATAGAACTCATGGACAGCCTTGGATTGAGCAATCGTACCCTTCCTATGGAGCTTGAACTAAGCACAACATAATGCTTTGAATGATTGCTTGACTTGGTGAGGCCACATCATTTCATGGTATCTTGGATTGAGCAATAGTACTCTTCCTTGATTAGCTTGGATTTGCATAGTAAGGTGCTTTACATGGTAGCTTGGTCTAGCATTGTAAAGTGATTTTCCTTGGTAGCCTTGAATTGGTAAATCATGACCATTCATTAATCATGATTTGTCTTGAACTATTAAAGAAGTAGTCTTCCATGAATAGTATGAATATAAGGGACTAATCCCTAATCAAGGTAGCATGTTTATGATGAAAGAAGATTACTCCAAGGAAGTATAGTAAGTATGTTTTGATATGAGGTTTACTTGTATGATGTATACTTAGATTGGATTGTTTATATTGTTGCCTTCCTTGATATATTTGACTAAAGGTGAATGCTCCATTGCCTAGGAGAATTAAGCTAAGGCTGAAATCAAAGGATAATAAATATGAATGAGGATCTAAAGGGGTTTTCTTAGCATGGGTGATATTTATGGGGTCTTATCCATACATTAAACAAGCAAGCTTTGAGGGTACTTATGAAGTGGTTCTCTTATGTTATGTTGATGTCTCTTATGATTATGGTATATGACTATGTTGTTATCTCTTATGCCTACGTTATGCTTATGTTGATGATCTATGATAGCCATCATATTTAGTACATTATTGTACTAACGCATACTCTTGCCTACATTCTTATCAAATGTAGGGTCCGACGACATTGAGTTCCATCATTGTGGCTAGGATCTTAGTAGAATAAGCAAGTGAAGATTTGGTGAGTCCTCATAGCATTGAGGATTTGATCACCATTCCTTTATTTCTTTTATCATTGGGGACCCTGAACTGGTGGTGCTGGAACCACCGTCTATGCTGGAGCTAGCATGGAGTCAGTGACAGGGGGTAGAGTCCAAGATACAATATGAAATGTGACGAGATCGTACAAGAATCTCTGCTTGTCGGGACTGTAGTGGTTGGTCATCATCAGGCTCAGAGAGTGAGACCTGAGAATCAATACACTCCCCCTCACTGCCGAAATTGTGCTCGGTAACTCATATACGGGTGCTTTTCCCTTGCCCTTGCCTCCCTTAGGAGGTACCTTCTTCCCCTTTTTAGAGGAGAGGAGCAGCTTATCCCTCATTAATCACTATAGCCCATGCTCATTTGCAGGGCGACATACCACTATTTTCCAAGTTGGTCTTAGCCATATTTGAATTATACACCAAAAAGAGTTAGAGTTAATCCAAGGAAAATACAGAAAAATAGGTTGCAAAATGACTCGCCGAACCGTTCGGCGAGTCACCGAGTCACTTTGGCAAGCCAGATCAGGCTCGCCGAAAGGATGGCTCGAAAATTTCCCAGAAAAAATATAGGTCGGCAATAGGCAGGGCCATTCGGTGAATCATCGACACTATTCGGCTAATTGTCGACACCATTCGGCGAGCTCAAACTAGCCCGCTGAAAGTTACACTATTTTTAGGGGTTAGGGGCGTAAAAAGGGCGATCAAGGGAGACTTTTGGCGACTCGCTAAGTGAACTCGGTGAGCTCAGGCTTCTCGCCGAAAGTTGCAAATCAAACTAAACCAAAACATGAAATTAAGGACGATCAAGAGGGACATTGGTGAACTACCGAGTGGTTCGGCAAGCTCGACACAACTCGCCAAATTTCGACCCCATTTCCCAAAATCTAGCCCACAGCCCCCGAAAACAATATCAAACCACACACTCATTCAATTAAACTCATACCCATACGACCCATGCCACCGGGGTATTCAGACTTCCCCCGGTTTGGCCAAAACTGTCCATTTGACAACTTTTACCCTTAAGAATGACATCGAACACTCCATCATTGGGCAAAGTATTGGGGTTACTCAGACTTCTCCCGACTAGACCCAACAACAATTTAGTGCAACCCACAAATTTATGATTAATTTTAAAGCACGAAACTCGAGAAATCAACAATATAAGTATTTTAGGCACGATTCCAAATCTAAAATAGGCAAACTATCACAACTTTACGATTTCTAAGCAGGCCCAACACTGATTTTGATTTCAAACAACACCACTCCCCGGTAGTGGCGCCATTATGATTTTACGTTTCAAGCACACCTCATCCAATTCTAGGTGTTCAATGAACGTAAATCAGTATAAAACTCAACTAAATGAGTTGGGGTCAAATCCCACAGGGAGCGGTACATGTTTCAGATTCAATTGGGAAGTATAAATGTGATCAAATCAGTCATAGGAATAAAAATTATCTAATAAAGACATTATTCAAATCAAGGGGTGACATGAATGGGGTTTTGGTTTTGATTATCAACTACAAACAATCACAAACAATTTGAATTAACAATAATGAGATGGATTCTTGGGATGTGATCGATTATAGGCCAATATAGAAATATGGGAAATTGCAACTATTAATAAATAGCCAGATATTACTGAGTAGGCTAGGATATAAGGGATGTAATTTTCTCTCGAACAATTTACTCTGAATCAAGTGATTTCTCTCGAACATCAACAAGTATGCAAAATAAGAGTTTCCCACACCTTAATCCATTCACTCTCTCGAGCTGAATGTGTGGGATTGGGTTTAGGATTCACTCTCTCAAGCTGAATGTGTGGGATTGGATTTAGCATTCACTCTCACGAGCTAAACCCAGGTCAACCCAATACCCACAAACTATCAACCAAAAACTTTAGTTCTAAAACCTCTCTATCGAGCAAGCCAAGAATACAAAGGAAAAACTACATTTGCAACTACAATTTTCAGGTTAAACCACAATTAATGACTAAACTCACTTTTAAATAGCATTTAAACTAACAATTAGCAATACCCATAAGCTAAATCGGCCCATAATCACATAATCACTCCCCAAGAATTGGTGTTTTAGCTAGACATCATAAAAAGGTAAAAACCATTACCAACTTTATTATCCATCAACTGGGTAAGAGTGATTTCATCTTTACAATGGTCCAATTTGATGATTATTGAAGAGCCACTTCCAATTTCTCAAAAGCGAATTTTTTCAATCCCTCAAACCTAATCTATCTCTAGATACTCAAAACTTAATAATAATTTCTTCTAAAGATTCTTTTTTCCCTAATCTAAATGTTAAAAAACGTATTTATAGTCGTCGAAAATAAGCTACGAAGCACATTTGGTAAAGTAAGTCGGGATCGCCGAACCACTCGGCGAGCCGCCCATTGGTCTCTTCTATCGCCCTTCTACCTTGGCATTCAGCATCCTCAAGGTCTGTAACTTTAGGCTATCTATCTTGGCTTCACGGAATCACTCGACAATTCGCCGACTCCTCATTTTCATCGCCAACTTGGTTCTTTCATTCAGGGCTTGGCACACTAGAACTTTAGGCGGTTTGATAAGCCACTTGGTGACACGCCGAGTAGTCTTGGCGATCCTCAAGCTCGTCCATTTTCATTTCTTCAGCCTATTTTGTTCCTTTTTGCCTGTTAGTGTCCTTGCTTTGTTCCTCAATCCATACTCCTGAAAATCAAGGATTTAACATCAGTTACTGGAACAAAATAAGCATTGGAAGACACTAAATCTATATAAATAAAGCCCTAAATGAGTCCAAATCTCAGACTCATCACTTCATGGAGTCTTGTACGCCGTGTTGCATCTAGGGGGTACCCTCGGGTCGTGACATAAACTATTTACTATATTTGTAAAATCCAAAGGCATTAGCCAAACTACATCACATTTATAACTTCTAAAATCTATAGCTTTTAAGTTAATAAAAACATAAATTATCATAAAAGCATCTTTAAAATGGCAATACAATTCAAAAGGAACATAAATGTAGAATTATGCCATGACTTATAAATAAGGTTGAATCTGTATAGATTAAGCCATACCACGAGGAATAGAGACCAACTTTACAGAACATACTTCTTTTAAGACTGGAATCCATTCATTGGAGTGGAATTGTGCTTCACTCGTTTGGTTGAACTAATTTCTAAACAATAGCATCATTCCTTAAAAGTTACACTATATTTTCAAAAACACGAGAGATCCTGAAAAGATTTGATAATATGACTTTGAAGAAAGGACTCACGTCACTGGATTGGAAAGGTGTTGTACTAATGGGGTGAGGAAACTTGAAATTGGATGGGATTCACTCCTTTTACAAACAAAGGTATCACTCCTTGGAAGTTACACTATATTGTGAGGTGGCTGAGCCTTGGTATTTGAGGATGGGTAGTAAGGTAAGTACTAATGTCAAGAAACACTCTTTACTTATTGAAAATTCAAAGAAATTATCTTAGATTCTTAAGCTTGAAATGAGATATTTAAATTTGTAGGAGTAAAGGCTTTAATTTCTGATAATGAAGATAAGCTTCTTGAATTAGTACTTCTTGAAAAACTTTATTATTTTGAATAGGATTGGTATGGTAGTGTCTAGGCTTGGAAAAAAAATGTATAATTTCTGCCTTACAAGGGTTTCAACATGTTTATGGGGATGTTATTTCTGGGGTTATTGATGTGAAGGTTTTGGGATTTCTAAATAACCTACTTGATCAAGTATATCATTATCGGATAACATTTTTTGCTGTAATATTTTCTCATTTGTGCCATCAAAGGAATCTTTATCTTTCCTCCATTTGTGATTAAGAGGAAGAAAGAGTCTATGATACATATAACACTGCTTTTGACCATTTTCCAACCTAATTGAAAGAGTTTCTTTAATGCAACACGAGCAAGCCAATTTTCCTTTGGTACTCCATCCTGACAAATTTGCATATGTTGAAAAATCATTAATGGTCCATAACAAAGCTGCATGTAGCATAAATTTTGTTTAGCTGACACATCAAAGGTCTCAACTCAAGTTTTCCATAGTTCCTTTAATTCATCTCATCTATCAAAGGTTGGAGATAAACATCAATTGCATCCCTAGGACTTTTAGGACCACGAATAAGGATCGATAAAATAAAATTTTCTTGCTTCATGCATAACCAAGGTGGTAAATTATAAGGAATAAGTACCACATGCCAAATGCTATATAGAGTTTTCGAATTTTAAAATTGTTGAAAACCATCACTAGCAACTCCAAGTTGAACATTTTGAGGATCAGTAGCAAAATATGGATGAAGTTCATCAAGTGTGTTCCATGCAACTAAATTAGTTGGGTGCCTCATTATTCCATCATCAACTCTTTCATCATGATTTCATCTCATCAAAGAAGATGTTTTGAGGACATAAACAATCTCTGAAGTCTTGGCTTTAGAGGAAAATAACGTAAAATCTTGCATGGTATTTTTTTTACCACGTTTAGATTGGATTTCCCCATTGCGTTGATTCTCCTTCCATCTATATGTGCCACACACTTTGCAATATTTGAGAATCTTATCATCGTTCCAGTATAACATGCAATTATTCTTACATGCATCTATATTCTGATAAGAAAGTCCAAGATTTTGAATTATCTTTTTTGCCTCGTAATATGAATCTGGAAAGCTTGATCCATCAGGTAATAAATCTTCCTTTGGCATCTTCAACAACATTGTGAATGAAACATTACTCCATTGGCCAATAATTTTAATATGAAGTAACTTAATCAAAGTAGAAAATTTTGTTGCTTTTGAACCTTCATATAATGGTTGTTCATAATCATTTAATAGGCCGTAGAATCGTTTTTCTTCAGAATTTGGTTCTGCCTCAATAAAATCATCATTGTTAGTGTTCATATTATTTTCACTAAAATCGGGTTGTAAGTCCCTTAAGAGCTCATGCATTTTATCCTCATCATCATCATTTTCGATGTCATTGTCCTCAACAAATTCAGAATCTGACTCTGGCTAACCTAACCTCTCCCCTTGATGATACCAAAAAGTATAAATCTGAATTATTCCATACACTAATAGATGTGACCTAACCATCTCACGAGTTTTGGAAGATGCATTACAACATCTAACACGTGGACAACGTATTTCTTGTGTTTCTCCCAATCTTGTAAAAGAATAATTCAATAATTTCTCCACCCCAATGATGTAAGCATTATCAAGTCTATCTTGAACAAGTTGCATCCATTCCTTATTAGGTTCCATAATATTCATTGAACAAAAGATATTATAAATACACCAACATAAGTAAGAAATAACCATTTATTGTTCAAAAGTTTAAGAAGACCTCTTTCTAAAAGAGTCTAGGTATGTTTCAGAAAGCTAATTATATGATTTTCAATTAGTTATTTGTTTAGTGATTGCTCCAATTGTAACTACACAGTTTGCTCATAAATATATTTATAGAAGTCAATAATTATTATGTTTTATTGGGAAGTGAAATATAATCCGGAGACATTTTACATTGAAGCGATGTTTTAATTATAACTTTTGAGATAGATGATGGAAATATATATGGATACTATATAGAATAGTAAACACATGTTTCTGAGTGAGAAGTGCAGTGAAGATGATATGGAAATAGTATAAATCAAGAAAGGTGTGATTCTTAGTTGATGCACTTATTTCAAACACCGCTACAAGATTAAGAGACTTGATACATCACTATTCTTTTGTAAGTGCAATAAATATTCATCATCTTAATAACTAATTAACTAGGTAGCTAAGATTAGGTAAATACTATCTATCACTTAAGAAAGACTTACAATCATAAGACATTTTATCTTTTTATATATCTTTAAATTGTTTTACTCTTTAAGATAGGAGGTTCAAAGGTTCAGGAGATTCTATTACTTCGCTGAGATTATCAAAACTTTTTACTATTTCTAGATTGTCGTTTAGGACCTATCCAGATCTTTAGGACTTTGTTACTAACCCTGTTCTGTTTACTTTTGGTTATTACCATAAGGGACTGCAATTTGTATACCTAACATATCAGTAGTAACAACAAATCCTCAAACGCTAAGATCATTAGTTGCTTATCTTATTCCTTGTGAAGAATTTTTTTATATCTCTAATGCTCGCTATGGAGAAATATATTAGCAAGTTGGATAATGAATTTTCCAAAAAGGTAAAGTTCAATTCAAGTAATAGAGTGCATGTCAAATTTTGGAAAGATAAATGGCTTGGTAGAAAAATCTTGTCCTGGTTTATATGATATGGAACTTGATAGGGTCTTTTCATCAATTGCAAAAAACTGGAGAAAAAACATCTTGATGTACATTTCAGAAGACACCCTCAAGCCTAACTAGGAGTTAAAAGTCTTGTTGGAATTGCTAGCAAAGGTGGAAGCTTCCAACATTGATGCAACTATTCCGGACAGAATGACATACATAAGTAAAGAAAATTTCTATGTTAAAGAATGCTATAGACAACTTGGAAACAAAGTTAAGGTTATTGACTATTGGCCCTAGAAATTTATTTAGAGGACACTACCTACTAAGATCATGTGCTTTAATTTGTTAGCCCTCAATATTGCCAATCTTACTATGGATAGCCTAAACATGAAAGCGTATCAACTAGTTACTGATGTTGTCTTTATAATTGACAAATGAAAACAAACAACCACCTTTTCCTACATTATCTAGAATCTTTTGGCATTTGGAGCTTATTTTTCAATATTTTTGGATTGAGATGGGTTGCCTCAGAATTAGATAGAGGCATATGCGAGTTGGAGGCGTTGGAATGTTGATGAGATCATCAACAAGATCTCCGTTGCTAATTTTTGGAGCCTTCAGAATGAGAGAAACAGAAGGTTGTTTGATGGACAATATTGTCCCAAATAATCCAAGCCGTCATCTTAAAGCTAAATTTTTAGTTCAATCTTTTTTTGGACAATATTGTCCCAGTAACTAGTTCAGTACAATAAGGTTTTATTAGTTCTTTACTTCTTGATTGATTTCGTATCAAGTGATAGGTGAATTGAGAAAGGATAGAGGATCACGCTTACAAGCGTCCTTTTTCATCGTCATTCGCTGACCCGACATAGTATTTGGGTCAAACAAAAAATAACGCTATGACAGAAGACCAATTAACTAGGACAAAAGACAATTTTTCTTACTAAGCTCATTTTTCATTTTTGGTGTAAACGAGATATACTACTAGGACAAAACACATCTTTGATGCGCTAGATTGCTTATAGACAACAACTTAGATTAAAACTATTTTTCTTTGTAAGGTGTAATACATTTGAAGGGGAACTACACTTGGGTAATATAATACATGTGGATATATAGTCAAATGTTACCAGGTTTTTTTAAAAAAAAATAGCCTAGTACCAATTTCATGTCCATTCTCTCAAATTTAAAAGAGTAAACCTAATATTCCATACATGAGCCAAATTACAATCAGAAACCTATTTGGTACATAAAATTATTCATTCATGTTCACACCCATTTTCAGAGAAATTGTTCCCTTTCAGCTTCTTAGCATAAATATAGTTGAGAAGAGAAAAGACGTATAAAATACTTGTTTATTCATGTTAAATCTAGAACAAGTAACGAGCTAATGTCAAACAAACAATAAAGTGCAATATTAAACTACATTTATCATGACCAAACACTTGAATGAAAAAAAGATCAAAGGAACTGATGTTCTCTAAAAAAGAGAAATATATAAAAGCGTCAAACTGCCAAATCACTAGAACTTTACTCACCTGGTGTATATTTCTTTAAAATAAAATAATTGCCTTAGAAAAAGAATTAAATATGCTTAAAGAGTTATACGCGATCAAACAAAAAGAAAAGAAAATGGAAACAGAATTGAGAATGGAAATAGAAAATTTAAGAAAATTAACTATAGAAAAGAACCCCAGATATAAGCATTGACAATGTTGACATAGATGAAAACTGCTCAGAACAAGGTTCAGACATTAGCGAAACCTATACAGAAATAATAGAAAAGATAGAAAAAATCGAAATAAATAATCCAATAGAAATAAATACAGAGGAAATTAAAAATAAAGCAAGTACATCAAATACATCAGAAGTTAAAAACCCAAAGACATTAAGTCCTAATTATTATACAGTTAGTTATGAAGAATCTGACAGATATGATAGCTTATGGAATAAAAGATTAAATAAAAAATGGACACCATCAAAAACACCCCAAAATAATGG
>NW_006239091.1:1075259-1077395 GCF_000226075.1 Solanum tuberosum | reverse complement strand
TTAAATAGAAATTTAATGTTAAAATTAGCTATATGTAATATGTGTTACATAGACGAATATACATGCGTATTTAGAGAATATTATTATAAAGGAACTTATGAAGTAGAAGAGGCTAAAGAAATAAGAAAATTGTATTTTACAAAATTACCAGAACCATTTAGTTCTAAAATTATAAAAGATTGGAATGAAGCAGGATTACAAGATACACTTGGAGCAAGAATGAGATATTTACAAAAATGGTATTCAGAAATATGTGAAAAATATAGGGAAGAAATAAAAATGGAGAAATCAATAATTAGAAATCTAGCATGTTGTAAGATAAGATAGCACCCCAGTTCGGATGCAATGATAATTATTATAAAAAGAAATATAGGAGACCAGGGAAATATAAAAAATATAAATCTCAATATAAGTATAAGAGACCTCGTAGGAGATATTACATAAAAACTACTAAAGCAAAAAGACCATTTAGACCAAAGAAAAAAATAACAAAATGTACATGTTATAATTGTGGACAACTAGGACATTTTGCTAAAAACTGTAAATTACCTAAGAATCCAAAGAAAGAACAAATATCTGAAATAATAATTAATGATGAAGAGTATACCCAATTGGACTATATAGATTATGAACCAGAAAGTGATGATAGTATATATGAATTTGAATCACTTGACAATGAATTATCTGAAAATGAAATAGAAGAAATTAAAGATGACTGAAAAAGACGTACAAATTATAAATAAAGATACATATACAGATGAAGAATCTACAGAACAAAAAGTAATATTTGATATCAATATATTTGAGCAAATAAAAGGAAAAGAATTAGATCTTAGTGTAGAGAAAATATTTAAATTACCATTAATAAGGAATATATTTAAAAGACAAAAAGAAGAATATTATGTAGTAAGTCAAAAAGAACATATAATAGATTGTAAATATACTAAAGGAAAAGCAAAGATACCTATAATAAACAAATGAATAATAAATAAAGAAATACAAGAAATTAAAGCCAAAGAACCAATAAAATAATGTACATTTAGGCGGAACAGAAATATTAATAAAAAGCCTGTTTTAGAGAAGGAATAGATACACCAATAGAAATATATTTGGCAAATGATAGAATAATAGAACCAATAGAAAGAAGCATAATAAGTGCCGTAAAAGGAAATTTAATATACCAAAAATTTAAATTTATAATAAGTGCTAATTATTCAGTAGCAATAAACGATAGAAATATAGACAAATCATTAGTGTTATATTGGAAAATGTCAGGAATAGAATTAGCCCCAGGAAGTAAAATATTTACAGCTCGCTATAAAAACCTATATGTATTAACAACAAAACACAAGAAAACAACAAAGAATAAGATAAATAAAATAAAAATAGAGAACCCTTTTGAACAAATTGTTACAGTAATAGATAATAATGATTATAGTTACAAAGAAATAGACATAGAAGAGGATCTAGAAATAGTAAGTGATAGGATAAGTACATCAAAAAGGATGAAAAATATAGATGAAAATATTGGTACATCTCAACTTTCAAGAAAATCAGTAGAATATCAAAGAATAAAAGAAATAGAACCATACCACTACTATATAACTGGAATAATAGAACAAAGAAAACATATCATTATAATAAATACAGGGCAAGAAGAAAATTATATACCTAGAGAATTAGTATCAAAAGAAGAAATAATCTCTAAAGAACAAATATGCCCAGAATTACCAAAAGAATTGTTACACATAGAAGAAACAACTCAAAAAGAAATAATCATAGGAGGTATCATAATATTAATAAACTTTAAAATATACCAAGAGGACAATATAATATTAGGAATAAAATGGTTAGAAGAAGTAAAACCATATAATTTAGAAAATACCCAATTAACAATAACTTATAAAAATAAAAGAATCATAATAAAGAGAGCGATATGAAAATCTATATACTTGCAAAAATAATAGTAGAAAATTATTATAATAGATACTACACTCCAATGTTAGATACAGGAGCAGAAGCAAATATGTGTAAACATAATTGCCTACCAGACGAAAAATGGGAAAAACTAAAAACACCAATAGTTGTAACAGGATTTAATAATGAAGGAAGTATGATAACATATAAAGCAAAAAA
>NW_006239091.1:1061245-1073313 GCF_000226075.1 Solanum tuberosum | reverse complement strand
AAGGAAGAACTTTATCTCATCAGAAATAATGACAAGATATTGTAAAACTATTGGACACAAATATCCGGATCACCAATGTTCTAAATGCCAAGGAGAAGATAACGTAATCCCAGACGTACAGCTGGAATAAGCAAAACGACAAAAGAAGATAATGGAAGAAGATAGTGGAAGACAAAAGAAGATAAGGAAAGATAGTGGAAGGAGATAGTGGAAGAAAAATGAAGCCAAAGATATAACTTTTTGTAAAAAAGTAACGTGTTAAAGTAAAGTTGTTTGTCCTTTTGTTGACTTTATAGTAGTGCAGATGTAAAGAAGCACTAAAGTAATAGTCTAGGAATATGTAAAGAAGGATAGTGTAAAGTAACTATAGTTAGGTGAAAAGTAATCATAGTAGGAAAAAAGTAACCATAGTAAGGTTACTTATATGTGTATAAATAGGTAGCCATTATGGCAGATAGAGGCAAGACTTTCTACACGGAAAGCAAGCCTTTTGTAAAAACAAATATTCTCTCAAATAAAATAATTTTCAGTTAAAGCTATGGATCAAAATGCAGATACACAGGTACACATCTTCATGACTATGTATAGCTAAAGTTATTAATTCCTGAATATCATAACATGATAGAATAAATTTATATTAGTTGTTATTTACTAGAATTATTATTAGTATGTTTTCCAGTTTGCTAACATGAGGAAAAAAGAGAAAACTTCCAGACTATGTCATCCTAATGTTGAACCATAGGCAGAGAAGCCGTAAGGGAAGTAGACAAAGTTGAGGCGCTGTTAGGAAGAAAGTATCTTTGAAAGTACGATGTTAGTAGTGACAGGGAAACATATTAAAAATAATCTAGTTTATAACAATCTAATATGATAAAATTCGTCAAGGTTATGATATGAAGGAATTGTTTTAAAAAGTTTGCTATGAATAACTTATATGAAGCAATCATACAAGATTATAAAAACTGGTTTTATATGTGCTAAAAAATATAGAGATAATCGACATAAAAAAAGTAATTTGGGAAAAGATATTTGACCCAGAAACAGAAGAACTTATGAATCAAGAATGGTTCGATATAGATGAAATATGGCAGGATATAGATGAAATAATAGAATTTGATTTAAATGATTTAGAAATCCAATATTCAGATTAATGAGAAAACATTTAAAGTATTGGCTAGAAACTATAGAAAATATAAAATTATTAGAACAACTAATGGCAGAAAATCTATATATGTATCAAAGAACCCAAGATATGTTATATCTAGAATATATCATAAATAATATTAAAGAAATATACAGGTTAAAACAACTATCAGAAGAATACTACGATAAATTTTATTATATATTACTATGTCTATTTCTTTGTAACTATAATCATTATTATCTATCGAAAATATAATAATGATAATCTTCCTGTCGACCTAGCTCCGCATGTTTATAGTCATGCTGCTGACTTTTCATTTGTTGTAGCTCTTTTTCCAAGCTATCTACTTTTGTACAAAGTGATGTTATATTTGTACCAAGTAGTGTCATAGTTTTGATTCTATGTTATATCTTATGCATTTAAATTGTTTTACTTATGGATTGGTGTGGGTAATTTTCAATTAATTGTGGATAAACTTGATGAACGATGAGTGTTGAGCAATAATGATGAAAGACTGTACTTGCCACTATTGAACAAATTCTCAACTCTTAAGAAATCTCCTATTGAATATATAATAATTAACAAAAGAAGATTATGTATATATCATATTATTATACAGTCGCAGCTAAACACCTAAGGACCCTTGACAATACGTCATCATCAATAACCAATAGCGAAAGTAGCAGGTCAGCAGGTAAAGCACCAAGTTAGCAGGTAAAGCAGCAGGTTAGCTAAACACCTAACAACAGTTGTTGGCAACAACTAAGTCGGCAACACTCTAGGTGAACAAACACTTTTTATCATATGCTAAATCAGTCCAACAACATGTTGTATACTTTTTTTTTTTTTTAAAACATAGCATTTTGTAGGCACTAACAAAAGATATCAAGTTATGACAATTATACAAGTTTCAATAGTCCATCGGCTAAGACACGAACAAACAGAGGGTACACATTATGCAATAGATAAGAATACTAGCAAACCATCTAACAAAAGTGATCAGTGTTAGTACAATCATCATTTCTTAGCAGAGACACGAAATAGTGGAGCAGGAATATTAACAATGAAGTGTTACTGAATTTTGTAAAGACGAGGAACTGTCATTGATATTTTTCATGCTCCTACTCACTGTTTGGCTCACGTTCTACATGACTATAAGTGGATCCTCCATCAACTATCTAACTCGACAAAAGTAGGCAAAGTGGACCACTCGCACACACAACAAGTAAGGATAGTGATAATATCAATATGACTAATATATATGTAAGTTCAAGAACACCAAAAATAAAGAACGGAAAAACCCAGATGAAACCCATAATTGGGAAAACCCTCAAATTGAGGGGAAAAAACAAAAAGCGTACAAAATAAGCATTCCACAAAGATATTCATATTTATAATAACCAAATCATACATTGAAGAGAATGAAACATCAAGATAGGGTCTGAATACTGTCAATTGAAGCAAAGTCAGAACAAGTGATAAGAAGAAGAAAATGATTTCGTTGTTCTGCAATAAAAATTGAGAGATGAAGATCATCTATTTATAACTTCTAAAAGAGAAACGTGTGTTCTGTATATGTTAATTTTCCTCTAACAAACCTGGAGAGACGCACCTGACTGGACTTCCTCCAACGATTCCTGATTTTTCTTTAACCATCGCTCAGTTGACTGTAGATGCTGAGAAAATCGATCTTTCGATTCACTGCTAAGAGAAAAAGATGGGAATGAGGAAACGTCGTTGCAGTCTATGTTTTCTTTTTTCGAGAAGTGGGAAGAGTGTGTGTGGTAGAAAAATAGAGAAAAATGAAATTATAATTTCAGTACTTTTTTTAGTATATAAATAATTGGATATAAATTCTTTTTAACGTCCGGATATTATACTAACGCTAATATTAAATTAAAAATGGATCTTTAAAGACTGAAAAAAATGTGTTGCTATAAATACACTTTTAACGATCGGAATCATATCCCTTCGTTAAGAATTGGTCGATAAAAGCACAGTTGCTTGTAGTGAGTCTTGTACTTATACGTTTTTTAAGAAAATGAGGGTGTGCGCAACTGATCTTTGTAACTACCTACTTCATTGCCATGACTCTCGCGTAGGCGCTCATCTCTACTTTACTGAGTATACAAGCTGACATGAAAGAAAGCAAAAAATCTCGTAACATCTTGGAATTTCTAGTCTTTTTATATCTGTTCATTTAATAAATGATTTTGACAACCCTTGTCTCTCCTTCTTAGCAACCTGTTACTAAAAAATATTGCAAATATATCTGCAATTATCGGTGAGAAGCTTTGTATTTTGTCATTGTAAGGCTACACTTTGGCATGGATATCTTGTTGCTTTCTTTGCAGTAGATGAGCTCTGAAAGAACATGGTTTTTGCACTACAACTCTTTACTTTGATTACCCTATGTCATTGATAGGTACAATCAGTATTATAATTTTCTAAGTACTGTTATGATTAGTAGGTTCTGAAAATTTTCAGTATAGAACACTAATAATGTGAACTAAATAATTTACTTAAGGCTGAGTTGCATTTTTCTGCAACGTAGACCTTTGAGGAAGACAATAAGTTGTTGTCTTCTTTAAGACTTTAATGGTTTATGTTCATATTTTCCATGGCTCCAATGAAATTTCTTATCCATATAAACTTATACTATAAATACTTCCACGTATATGAGCTGCATTTTTTCCCTTCTAACATTCAAAAGTTTATGTAGATAGCTTCTTTATTCATTAGAAAAAACTACAAGTAAGTAATTTTTGTTTAAATTGTGCATTTTCTAATGTCTATTGGTTGGATGGTTTTAGAACCTATCATAACTGACAATAAAAAAATACAACATAAATCTGATTTAATCATAAATTTTATCAAACTAGAGGTGAGAATGAATAAAAATGAAGCTAACATATATTTTCATATTGGGCCCGTGCACCACCACTAATTTGTAAGAAAAGCAACACATAGGAGATCAAGTTGTAAGTTGTAATACTGTTGAAGGAGGACTACACTTTTTGATATATAGTATAATTAACTATTACCATTCTCAATATATTTTATAACAGCTACACTTTCCTTCTTCCCATCAAGGCATCTTTTATTCCTTTCTAACCTTGCAAAAGACACTCTCCTCCAAAGCTTGTTTTGTCTCCTGTCAATTTTATTTTCTGAAATTTTATTCCATTACCCAGTGAACTCTAAAAATGAATAAAAATATAAACCAAATCTTCCATGAAAAGCTACAGTGAAGTGGCAAGAGATGCACCAATTCCCTAGCATTCATGCTCAGAATAAATTCTTTTTTCTGCACTTATCACACTGCGAGGGAAGCAAGCCACTTTTGTTGGTACATACTTTAGTCTTCCATATCTCTGACCAAATTGAATTAGAAAACTGTGTTCTTAAGTAGATCATCTTCAGACTATTTATTCTGTCCATACCCTAATTTTTCTCCGATTTCCGACTTTTAAGAATTGTAGTATTTTTGAACTCACCTCCAAAGGTTCACAATATATATCCAAATCACTACACCACATGTAGTCTTAACAGTTGATGATTCTCATCGTTACATCAGAAACACCAACTTATAAAATTTCCATTGGAATTCTATGGATTAGTTTTTTCTACTTACATTTGGTCCGGAAGGCAAACATTCATTATTTTCCTATAACCATAGCAACTGCATACTTGCATATTTTCTATTAGATTAACATATACATATTGTTTTGACTACAAATTCCTGAATATGTTTGAATGGTATGATTTTCTCTTTGTGTAGGTGATAGTGTCAATAAGATTGGAACTTATAACCTAGCTGTGTCTGCTGGTACGTATTCCCTTGTATGTAGCGGCTCCTTATACTTCTATCCATTATCCCTTTTTTTCTGGACAACAATTATACACATGGAGGATTAGGTGAGCATGCCTCTGGTATTTGATGTCAATTTGATTACTGGTATCATCACTGAAAAGGTTAACTACTTGATATACTATCTTCTACAAGTATCAAACTAGTATTTTAACACATGACAGCTGGGTGTTATCACAATGAATGGTGCTGAATTTGTTTGCAAGACATAATCCATTCATGATGTGTTAGTTTGATTCGCCAGTCATGTGATATTCGATTTTGTCTTTGGTTAGTATCCCATTGTACTCAGAGGAGTCAATAAAGTTGAATCTTCTGGAGCATTGAAAAATTGTACAATCACAGGGAGAGAGATTAATGTAATATCACCCTAGTACTATGTGCTCCCTTTTTTGCTCAGAATACATAGTTTACCCCCTCTTTACACTTTTGTGCTTGACCAGTTTTTTAATATATTCGCCCAACAGGGTTGTGACACTTGCCATTACCATATTTAAAAACTAAAAATAACCTTGTTTGTTTCATCTTCCCATCTTCTCTCTTCCCTACCGTGAGCCATGGTTGGCTTTCACAATACAAAATTCATCCACAACATCTAAACAACTAGATCAAAATCTATCAACAAATTGAGTTCAACGACACAAAAATCAACCATACGTATTCAAGTTTTCGCAAGCCCGTCAATGGTACATATATATATATTTTAAAAATGATATCTCTTATGTGGGAGATAAGACGGAGGGGATGGGGAGTGAGTAACAAGACAAAGAGGGATGAGATGAAATTTTCACAAGCATAAGTTTCAGAACACACGCGTGACATGTTTCAAAACACGTGCATGTCACATTTCAAATGTGGTGTGTCTTAGACACACATTCATGTACTTTTAATAGTTTACTCAACTATATCATAAACTTCCTATCACCTATTAATGTGTCAACATAATATACAAGATTTCTTTAGATATCAAAGTTTTGCCTACAGGGAGACCTTAATTTGTCTGTATTCTTTCCTTCTTTTTTCTTTTGTTTCCAGTTCGGTTCAGAATATGCACTTGAGAGGGACTGTGCTGATCAAATCTTAACTTCGAACATTGCCTATGATCTTTCTAGTCAACGTACTTGAATGCCTTACCCTAAAAAGAAAAAAGAGAAATAACTCAAAGGACTTACGGTGATAATCATTTGCACTCATTTCTTTTAGTATCAGAAAATCTTATTTGTATATTTCCCGTGATCCATTAGAATCTCTTGTGTCTTCATATCTGATTGAAAATTCATTGATTTTCTTTGTTTTTAATGGTTATAGTACATATTAGATATCACAAGAATCGAGCGTAGAAGAAATCATATTAGCCATGACAACATGTAATGACCTGGGTTGTAATTTTTTGAAGGTATCGTAATTTACCATTTTGTCCCTGTTGATATCGGTACAGAGTCTTTTATGATTAAGTTTTGGTATTTGGTTTCGAACTTTGAATTTAAAGTTGAGATTCTGGAAATATTTGAGTTTGAAAGGCTAGTGTTATTAAAAAGTGGTTTACGGTGTCTTTTAGAGTTTCGAGTGTCGGAATGGAATTTCGTCAATTCCATCAGTCCCAAAATGTGGAATCTAATTTGTGAGAGTTGTCGGTTTCAAACTCGGAGTCTTCTTGGGATTTGAGGTCCTAAGTTTTGAAATTGTGGAAATTTAGTCATTGAGTTGACTTTGGTCAATATTAGGGGTTCGAATGCTCGGATCAGATTTCCTAGAGTGTTGTTGAATTCGGGAGATAATCTTAGGTTTATGCGATGTCTTGGTTGATTTTTGAGAGATCACGAGCTTGTTTTAGCCTCTTTAAGCGTTGAGTTTGTTTCTTGTGGTTTTCAAGTATGTTGGGTCATCGAGACCTCGGATTCGTGTTTTGACGACTCCATTGAGTCCGCAATGTCGAGTATAATTTATTTACATATGTGGTTTGTGTGTATGGTCTTCTGAACTAATCTTGATGGTGCTTTCCATGTTTTGAGAGATTGTTGAATTTGTTGATGCTTGAGTGTCAGTGTGCACCACGCAATCACAAGGGATGAGTCACACTCACGAGGCTCGCGTTAGGGATGTTTGTGTCACTTTCAGAAAGAGTCAACTCGTGTTATCCTTCACATTTGCGAAGAACTTTTGCTCCCGCGTCCTAAGCGTTTGCGAAAAAGTTTCGCTTCCGCGACCTAAGCATTTGCGAAGAACTTTCATGTCCGTGACCTTCGCGTTTGCGAAGAACTTTCGCTTCCGCAACCTTCGCGTTAGCGAAGGTCTGGTTCGCGATCGTGAAGGTCCCAACTTTCGCAGGGTTCACTTTTGTGAACCCAAGGTCGCTTTAGTTACATCCGAGAGGGGTTTATGTCTGAAAATTTAAGGGTTTAAGCCCAATTTTCCATTTTGAGCATGGAAAAACCCTTGGAGGTGATTTTGAAAGGATTTCTTGTGCAATATCACTTGGGTAACCTTTTGTGATTCTAGAACTTCATTTCCCTTTGATTATTTATGGATTTTAACATCAAATTTTTGGTTTTTGATTGGTAAATGACAATATTTTTCAAGAAATTCTGAACTGATTTTGAGTTCTTTTTTCAAAATGATTTAGACCAATGAGTTCCTAAGGCTTTGAGTAATGTTTTCAAGTGTTGATTTTTAGATTCAAACCTTCTTTTTGGAATCAGTTTTTGAGTTGATTGATCCCATTTTTCAAACAAATTGATGTGGGTATTGTTGTTTCCCTAAATTTATTATGAATACTTGATTGTTATAGATTTTGTGGCTTGAAACTTTGGTGGGAAGGGAAAGACTAGACTCTTGGACTGATTAATTGATTTCATTAAGGAAAGTGATCTCCAAAGCCTTGTATTCTAGTTGAATTCGGCTATTCCCTTTATTGTTTGTGTGTTGGGAGTAATGGAAAAGAGGTGAAGGCTTAATTTTCCACTTGATAAATCTTAATAAATTTAAAGGGGTTGAAATGAAAAGGCTATGTGATGATCATATTGATGTGAATTACCTTGTTGTGACCCTTACTAATAAATTGATGAGATGCTTGATAGCATGAACGTGGACTTGAATCGCATAAACTATTGTCTCTTCCGTGTGGTGTGATATTACTTGTGTGAAATGATTGTTGATCACTGTGATGAGACATGTGACGGTTATGATGCCAACGTTATTTCTGGAAAGTGCTATGATTCCAAAGTCATTTCCAGTAAGTGTTGTGAGGCCAAGCTCGTTTCTGGCAAGTGCTATGATGTCGAGGTCATTTATGGCAAGTGTTATGTGGCTGAGGTAATTTCCGGCAAGTTCAATGATGCCGAGGTCATTTCTGATGAGTGTTATGAGGCCTAGGTCATTTTCGAAAAGTGTTATGATGTCGAGGTCATTTCTAGCAACTGTTTGTGATGATGAGGTCATTTTCGGAATGTGAATTGATATAAAATGGATGTGAAATGGTTTCGGTGAGAATTAATCATTGAGGTTTGATGTATTTTGATGCTTTTGATTGACCTACTTGTTAATTGTGATTGATGTGCATGATACTTGTGAACAATCTACTTGATACTTGAGGTTGACTTACGTGATTCGTGTTCGTTGTTGACTTATGACTTTTGGATTGTTAATATTGAGCCTTCTAAGTTGTGTATTGTAGAACTGCTAGATTGAGCTAATATCTATGCAGATTGTAGTTTGAGGACTTTCGGTTGAGAGGAAAGAAGTATTTCATTTCTAGTTAGCTGCTTTGTTTAGTAGGCTTCTTGTTGTGTACCCTGTTTTTGGTAATCACCCCTCACTTCTACACATGTGTAGGTTCCGAGCCTGGTACTGTGTGATCGTCCTACTTCTCCTACTTTCTGAGGCTTGTCAAAGGACTATTGAGAGGTAGTTGCTTGTCATCCCGGTGGGCCTTGTTTTCCTTTATATTATACTTTGTTCTATTTAAGAAACAAAGACATTGAGACATTGTAAATATTTAATTTCCGTAGTTTTCTATTAGAAGTTTGTACACATGACAACCAGATTTTAGGGTGTTAATAGAAAGAATAATGTTTTTCCACTTTTATCTAGTTCTTTCTTTGTCGTTCCGCTTTTCTTTCGTTTTGTTGGGTTGAGGCTGACTTGTCTTGATAGTAATAGACAAGTGCCATCACTCCTATTTTTGAGTCGAGACACCACAACTCTGCCATTATATAATTTATGTAAAGAAGATGTGAATGTTTGCTAAATATGAAGAAGAATTTTAAATATATTTTGCAAATGCTCTCTATATTTTTTTTATAAGGTTGGTTAAAAAGAATCCATAGCCTTTAGTTTGCTGAATTGTGTGGCCATATTTCAAGTTTAGCGTCACTGATATATGCGTTTCGGTGAACTTACGAAAATGTGCTTAATGTATAGTGGTGATACACTAACATTTAAAAGTAAGTAGGGTCTATGACAGAGTAGAAGCTTAAATGAACCTTGCACTAGTACATAAAAAATGCTATGTATATATTCAACGTCATAGTTGAGGGGGAGAGAAAATAGAAGGCGCGAAAATTAGCTAACAACAATGCTATTTTGTTTTTCTTTTCGATTCATTCTTTACATGCACTAACACAGCCAATCTCTTTGTGCAATTTCTACTTACATTCACCATTCTCATCTGCAAAACTCCTTGATATCGTCGTTAGAATCATCCTCAAAATTGAACATTTTCAAGTTTGAACTAGTAAATGCAGCTATGAACCCCATTGTGTATAATCATTATCCTGTAGACAAACAACAATGTTGATAAAATGGTATGCTCTTAGTTTTGTCCTTAATAAGCAATGGACAGATTCAATTTAGAAAGAAAGCTATTAGCATATACTTTTTTATCAAATAGTATGTTGTAAGTCTGAAGAAAAATACCAAATATGTATGTGTGTGTATATATATATATATATATATATCAAGAAGGAGCTGATGTGGTTAAAGGCATTTCAATTTCTTGGGAGGAGGTGATAGATGCATCTGCACTTTTGCTGCCATGAGAGGAGTTGAGAGATGTAGATCCAAGTTGTGCCTGTTTTCCATTAACATTGACATTATTATTGTTGGATCCATTTGTTGTTGAAGCATTTCTGGCCATTCTAGAATTTGCCATTGTCGATGCTCGTCTAGATATTTGGCGATTTGAATCCATATTATTGCAGCTCACTCCAAAACATCTCTTTATGCATGTGTAAATGTATGTTAGGAGCCAAAGTAACCATGGGAATCCAATAAATATTAATGCTATTGGAGGAAACCAAGGTTCTGAAAGATTTGGCACAAATAGGTAAAGAAAAAGAAATATTCCACCAATAAGTACACAAAGACATAACAAGAAAGAGATTAGAGGAACCCTCAGATCCCCCTCCCTTTCATTCATTATTCTTCTCTCTTTTCTATAATAATAAAAATAATGCAAAAAAGTGCTTTACAAATGATGAAATATTACTCCTACTTTTATGTTTCATTCAGATTGTTCCTCCTCCTTCTCCTCCAATGGACTTTATTATTAAAATAAGATCTTTTAAATATTTTTCGTAGTCTTCTCTAGGGTTAATATGCAAGAAAAAAAATAACATAATGTAATCCAGATGAGAAATCAAGAAAAGCGTTTAAAATGGAATGTTGTTTATGAGAATGAGATTGTAAGGTTATTGTATTTGAGATTTACATGTAAAGAGAAGAAGAAATCATGAATGACAAGAATTGTCTATTTGTCCCATAAGGTTCTCCACTTTGCAGAACAAGGTGGTCATTCCATGTAGGTGTCAGGCAAAAATAGTGATGGCGGAAAAAAATTACTTGTTTCATCCCGTTTCTTTTTTACCACACCTAATTAGGGATGTCACACAAACCAACAAATTTAGTAAATTTAGACCAGTTAAAACAAATAATATGACATAGAAGCCGAGCATGCATGTTATATTTTCATGATCTAAACGTATAAAATAACATTTAGCATGGTGTACAATTTCACCATTTTAATTTCGTCCTACTCAAATCACTATACTTGTGCTACTTTATATCTGAATTGATTTTATTTGAATCTGACACTATATTTTACTTTGTTCTAATATATCTATTTTTTCTGCGCTTATTTATTTTGTTCTACTATTATTTGCAACAGGTTAGGACAATTTCCATAATGTTTCTCCTGTTATATTTTATAAAATGCTTTTTAGCTTTATTTTATACTTTTGATTTTCTAAAGCTATTTTAGTATTATTGTAACATCGTGTAAGTTGAAATAACTATGAATAAGCTGGAAATTGGAAAGTCATTTTTGGAAAGAATTTAAAATCTGATAATTTGGTTAAGTATGGGAAAAAATGAGTTTTTGGTCAAGTATGAGCAGTCATTACTCCTATCTCAGGATGAGTTAGGTGAATTTCCAGTTATGTTTGGAAAGCTCTTGTAATGATCTTTCCAACGCCGCCGAGTTTGTATGAGTGAGTTATGCCCTTTGGAAGTTTGGTTGTTGGCACAGGGCAGTTTAGTTCGAATTTGTAAGGGTATTTTGGTCTTTTCCCTAACCATTTCTTTTGGTTATATTAAGGGTCTAAACTGATTTTAATTCAGTTTTTCCCTTTTAAAAGTTAGAGTTAGGGTTGTGAGTGAAGAGAGAAGGAAGAGGAGAAAGTGAAGAAGAAGCAAAGTTCATCAAGATTGTCGTGGATTTCGTCGGGGGTGATCCCTATTAAGGTATGTGAGATCATAGTGTTGGGTTGGTTCATTCCCCCACACGCCAAACTCGTTTTAAATTTCGAGAAAAGATTGGTTGTGGTTGTTGAAGTTTCTTGTTGGTTGGGTGCATGTTTCCGGTTGTGATTTCGAGTTGAATCTATTGTATATTAAGGGGTTTTATGATTCTAAGTGTTTGGGGCTGGAAACTTTGAAGTTTTGAAGGTTTAGAGTTGGAGAAATGAGGGAGAAAAGTCGAAATTTCGGGGAAAAGGGGATGGGGCTTCGCGCCTGCCAGCGCGCCCCAAAAGGGACTCTGAAGTCCAGCCCTTGGGG
>NW_006239091.1:1023194-1060892 GCF_000226075.1 Solanum tuberosum | reverse complement strand
AAGCTTTATATGTATTGCATGTGTCTTATTGCTTTACTTTTGAGTTCAGTCATTCATGAGTTGAACAGAACTAATGTAAGTGTTCTCTTGTACTCCTTTCAAGCTTAAATTGTGGTTTAGCTTTCCATCTCGCATACTCGTACATTCAATGTTCTAATGTCAGTTGGCCTGCATCTTATGATGATGCAGACGCAGGTACCCAGGATCAGCATCTAGTACACCATTGATCCAACTGAGCACTCCAGAGTCAGTGGTGAGCCTCTTTGCATTCCAGAGGACTCGGTTATTTTGGTCTCTTAGTTTTGTTTAATTAGGAAGTGGCGGGGTCTTTCCCAACATCTATCTCAGTGTTATAGAGGCTTCATAGACAGTCAGTTAGTATTGAGTCTCTCATCTATGTATATATATAATTATTCTATTTTGAGACTCAAGTTGCCTTTTCGTCGAAGATTTAATCAGTTGGGTTTTTTTATGACCTTTCATTGCATGGAGTTATTCTGTTGAGTTAAGTTTTCCGTTGAGTTAAGTAAGCCAGGCCAAGGGTTCGCTTGGGGCCAGCAATGGTCTTCGAGTGCCGGTCCTACCCAGGGTGTAGGCTCGGGGCCTGACAAACTTGGTATCAGAGCCCAGAGTTCAAGATTTCTAGGGAGTCTATGAAGCTGTGTCTGTAGAGTCCTAGTTATCCGTGTGAAGCGCGCCACATCTATAATTAGGAGGCTGCAACATTTAGGAAGATTTCTTACTTCTTTCACACTCATCTCGTGTGTTAGAGTTTACCTCTAAAAAGTTTCTTTTTAATTCGTGCTTGCGCGTGTTTTCAAATAATCATGCCTCCACAAAGTATTGCTAGAGGGCGTCTTCCTAGACGTTATGTTGAGGAGCAATAATTACCTTGTGCACCTGAAGTGCAACATTAAGGAGAAGTTACTAATGCTGAGTTCAGAGAGGCAATTAGGATACTGAGTCAAGCTGTAACTAACCAGATGGGTCAGCAAAGGGGAGCTCAGCATGAAGGAGCTAACACTTCAAGGATTTGTGAGTTCTTGTGGATGAATCCTCCGAGATACATGAGTTCGAGCACTACTGAGGATCCAGAGAACTTCATTGAGGAGCTGAAGAAGATTTTTGATGTGATGCATGTGGCAGATACTGAGCGAGTTGAACTAGCTACATATCAATTGGAGGATGTTGCTAGAACTTGGTTCGACCAGTGGAAAGGGGGCAGAGCTAAGGGTGCACCACCTGCGAGTTGGGCCTGTTTTGAGGAAGCTTTCTTTGGGCGTTTCTTTCCTCGAGAATTGAAAGAGGCCAAGGTACGTGTGTTGCTCACACTTAAGCATGAGTCTATGAGTGTTCATGAGTACGGTTTGAAGTTCACCCAACTGTCCCGTTATGCTCCGGAGATGGTTGCGGACATGAGGAGTAGAATGAGTTTGTTTGTTGCTGGGTTGTCTCGTCTGTCGAGTAAGGAATGTAGGGCTGCAATTCTTATTGGGGACATGGACATATCAAGGTTGATGGTTTATGTGCAGCAGGTTGAAAAAGATAAGCTGAGGGACAGGAAAGAGTTCAAAAATAAGAAAGCTAAGACCGGTAATGAGTCCGGGCAACAGAAAGGTAATGCGAACCGTTCATCCTTTCAGCAAAGGCAAAAGGGACCTGCTCCATCATCTGCAAGAGTACCTAGACCTAGATACAGAGGTGAACATAATGGTCAGAATTTGAAGTATTTCAAGGCTAGACCAATGCAGTCTTCAGGTAGTATGGCACAAGGAGGTAGTTTGTTTTTCTGCTTGTGCTAGATATGGTAGAACCCACCCAGGTAAATGTCGTGATGCCCAGACAGGTTGTTTTAAGTGTGGACAAGAGGGTTACTTCATGAAGGAGTGCCCTAAGAATAAGCAAGGTAATGGAAATCTGGGCAGTAGGGCCCAATCTTCATCAGTTGCTCCGCGAGACAGGACGACACCTAGTGGAGCTACTTCTGGTACCGGCGGAGGAGCAAACCGCCTCTATGCAATCACCAGTCGCCATGAACAAGGGAACTCTCCAAATATTGTCACTGGTATAATCAAAGTCTTTACATTTGATGTGTATGCTCTGCTAGACCCAGGAGCAAGTTTATCTTTTGTAACTCCTTATGTTACAAAAAGTTTGATGTTCTTCCTGAAAGAATTTGTGAACCCTTTTGTGTTTCTACACCTGTTGGGGAGTCTATTCTAGCAGAAAGAGTCTATCTTGATTGTCCCGTTTCTATCAATCACAAGAGCACCATTGCTGATTTGGTTGAGTTAGACATGGTAGATTTCGATGTCATTCTAGGTATGGATTGGCTTCATGCCTGTTATGCATCATTAGATTGTAGAACTCGAGTGGTCAAGTTTCAGTTTCCGAATGAGCCAGTCATAGAGTGGAGTAGTAGTTCCGCAGTGCCTAAGGGTCGTTTCATTTCGTACCTTAAGGAGAGAAAGTTAATTTCGAAAGGTTGTGTCTATCACTTAGTTTGAGTTAATGACTCTAGTGTTGAGATACCTCCTTTACAGTCAGTTCCTATAGTAAGAGAGTTTCCAGAAGTTTTTCCTGATGATCTACCCGAAATTCCTCCTGAGAGAGAAATAGATTTCGGCATAGATCTCATTCCAGATACTCGTCCTATCTCTATTCCGCCATATAGAATGGCACTAACAGAGTTGAAAGAGCAGTTGAAAGATCTCCTAGATAAGGTTTTCATTCAACCAAGTGTCTCACCTTGGGGCGCTCCGGTCTTGTTTGTGAGAAAGAAAGATGGTTCCCTTAGGATGTGTATAGATTACCACTAGTTGAATGAGGTTAGCATCAAGAATAAGTACCCTCTTCCATGGATTGATGATCTTTTCGATCACCTTCAGGGTGCCACCTGTTTTTCAAAAATTGACCTCAGATTAGGCTATCACCAATTAAGAGTAAGGGAATGTGATATTCCAAAGACAGCTCTCAGAACCATATATGGTCATTATGAGTTTTGGGTCATGTCTTTTGGTTTGACCAATGCACCAACAATATTCATGGACCTTATGAATAGAGTCTTCAAACCTTATTTAGATATGTTTGTTATCGTCTTCATTGATGACATACTAATCTATTCAAGGAATGAAAAAGATCATGCTAGTCATCTCAGAATAGTTCTACAGACTTTGAAAGATAAGGAGTTGTATGCCAAGTTTTCTAAGTGTGAGTTTTTGCTTGAATCTGTGGCATGCTTAGGCCACATTGTGTCTGGTGATGGAATTAAAGTTGATACTTGGAAAATTGAGGCAGTGCAGAATTGGCCTAGACCCACGTCTCCAACTGAAATTAGGAGTTTCTTGGGTTTAGCTGGCTATTATAGAAGGTTTGTTGAGGGGTTCTCATCTATTGCATGATTGTTTGTTGGGTGTTTGAGTTGATGTTACACCCTTAGCCTAGTAAGAGTAATCTCATTCGAGGACGAATGTTTCCAAGGGGGAGATATTGTAATATCATGTAAGTTGAAATAACTATGAAAAAGCTGGAAATTGGAAATAGTCATTTTTGGAAAGAATTCAAAATCTGGAAATTTGGCTAAGTATTGGGAAAAAAAATGAGTTTTTGGCCAACTTTGAGCAGTCATAACTCCTATATCAAGATCAGTTAGGTGAATTTCAAGTTATGGTTGGAAAGCTCTTGGATTGATCTTTCCAACGCCGCTGAGTTTGCTCGATTTCGAGTTTGTATGAGTGAGTTATGCCCTTTGGAAGTTGGGATGTTGGCACAGGGCTGTTTAGTCTGATTTTGTAAGGGTATTTTGTTCTTTTCCCTAACCATTTATTTTGGTTATATTAAGGTTTGAGACTGATTTTAAATCAGTTTTCCCTTTTTAAAGTGAGAGTTAGGGATTTTTGAGAGAAGAGAGAAATAAGAGGAGAAAGAGAAGAAGAAGCAAGGATTCGTCAAGATCGTCGTGGTTTTCGTGAGGGGTGACCCCTATTAAGCTATGTGAGATCATAGTGTTGGGTTGGTTCATACCCCAACACGCCGAACTCGTTTTAATTCCGAGAAAAGATTGGTTGTGTTTGTTGAAGTTTGTGGTTGTGTTTGTTGAAGTTGTGGTTGTGTTGTTGAAGTTTCTTGTTGGTTTGGTGCATGTTTCCGGTTGTGACTTCGAGTTGAATCTATTGTATATTAAGGGGTTTTATGATTCTAAGTGTTTGGGGCTGGAACCTTTTAAGTTAAGAAGGTTGAGAGTTGGAAAAGCAAAGGAGAAAATTCAGATTTTCGGGAAAAAAGGCTGGGGCGTCGAGCCAGCCAGCGAGCCTCAAAAGGGATTCTGAGCTTCCACCCTAGGGGCGGCGCGTCATGCAGAGCACCCCACCAGGCCTTCTGAGCTTTGAGGGATGGCGCCTCGCGCCTCTCAGAGCGCCAAAGACACCAATCCTTCCCATTCCTTCCCCACTTTTTAATGCATGTTCCTTGGTAATGTACCTATGTTTTATAGTTGTTTTCAACACTTTAAGGTACATCTAGACATCCCGAACTCTTCCGTAAACATTAAATCATTACCCTTGAATACGTAATCCAATTCGAGGAATGTGAGGATCAAAGTCAAGTGAAGTTAGAGTCAAGCTTAGAAGTTAAGAAGTAAGTCAAAGCAACTCTTTTAAAGTTTTTCAAGAGTCTTTATTGAACGTTTTAACTTCGTTCTAAGGCTTCAATTTCAAGTTAATTAAAGAGTATAGAGTTTTCAAGTTAAGTAAAGAGTATATAGTTTCAAGTTAAGTAATAAGTATAGAGTTGAATTCATTTTCTAAGAAGTTTGTAAATGTTTTTATATTTGAGTAAGAAAGGAACTATGTTTTCCAAGAGAGCCTTTGGGCTAAGGTTTCAGTAATTATCTCAAATTAAAGAAAGATGTTTTTAAAACACTTATGAGCCAAAGTATTTTTGGGAGTAGTATTGAGCACCGAATTGGGGACGCAAGTTCATATTAACTCAATCCTCCATAAGAACCATGTAGCCAACATGGGAGTTGACGGGTCATTCTTTTAGATGATCACATAAGTTAAGCTTGTGGATCCACTAAGTAAAGCAAGGTCCTATATCACGGCAAGGTATAAGATGGTCCTTGGGTAACGTGAGATAAAATGTTGTATCATCACTAGGGCTCATAGTAGTGGTTGTCGGTTAAAGAATCTCCCACTAAAGTTATATTACTTTTATATAAGTAAAGTTGAGTTTGTTATTGATTTATCCTAAACGAACTAAGTTGTTAGTAATGTTTTACAAGCTTTATGTATTGCATGTGACTTATTGCTTTACTTTTGAGTTCAGTCATTCATGAGTCAAACAGAGCTAAGGTTAGTGCTTTTATTCCTTTCAAGCTTAAGTTGTGGTTTAGACTTCCATCTCGCATACTTGTACATTCAATGTACATCCAGTTGGCCTGGATCTTATGATGATGCAGACGCAGGTACCCAGGATCAGCATCCAGCACGTCGTTGATCCAGCTGAGCACTCCAGAGTCAGTGGTGAGCCTCTTTGCATTCCGGAGGACTCGGTTATAGTGTTCTCTTAGTTTTGTTTTATTAGGATGTTGCGAGGTCTGTCCCAACATCCTTCTCAGTGTTACAGAGGCTTCATAGACAATCAGTCAGTCAATTAGTATTGAGTCTCTCATCTATGTATATATATAAATATTCTATTTTGAGACTAAAGTTGCCTTTTTGGCAAAGATTTTATTAGTTGGGTTGTTTTATGACCTTTCATTGCATGGAGTTATTCTGTTGAGTTAAGTTTTCCGCTGAGTTAAGTAAGCCAGACCAAGGGTTTGCTTGGGGCCAACAACGGTCTTTGAGTGCCGGTCCCACCCAGGGTGTAGGTTCGGGGCATGACAAACTTGGTATGAGAGCCCAGAGTTTAAGAGCCCCTGAGAGTCTATGAAGCCATGTGTGTAGAGTCCTAGTTATCGGTGTGAAGCGCGCCACATCTATAATAAGGAGGCTGCAACATTTAGGAAGATTTCTCACTTCTTTCACACTCATCTCGTGCGTTAGAGTTTATCTCTAAAAAGTTTCCTTTTAATACGTGCTTGTGCGTGTTTTCAGATAATCATGCCTCCACAAAAAGTTGGCAGAGGGCATCTTCCTAGACGTTATGTTAAGGAGCAAGAGTTACCTTATGCACCTTAAGAGCAACATCAAGGGGAAGTTACTAATGCTGAGTTCAGAGAGGTAATTATGATGCTGAGTCGAGCTGTAACTGACCAGATGGGTCAACAAAGGGGAGCTCGGCATGAAGGAGCTGACACTTCAAGGATTCGTGAGTTCTTGGGGATGAATCCTCCTAGTTTCATGGGTTCGGGCACTACTGAGGATCCAGAGAACTTCATTGAGGAGCTGAAGAAGATTTTTGATGTGATGCATGTGGCAGATATTGAGCGGGTTGAACTAGCTACATATCAATAGAAGAATGTTGCTAGAACTTGGTTCAACCAGTGGAAAGGGGGTAGAGCTAAGGGTGCACCACCTGTGAGTTGGGCCTGTTTTGAGGAAGCTTTCTTGGGGCGTTTCTTTCCTTGAGAATTGAAAGAGGCCAAGGTACGTGAGTTCCTCACACTTAAGCAGGAGTCTATGAGTGTTCATGAGTACGGGTTGAAGTTCACCCAACTGTCGCATTATGCTCCGAAGATGGTTGCAGACATGAGAAGTAGAATGAGTTTGTTTATTGCTGGGTTGTCTGGTCTGTCAAGTAAGGAAGATAGGGCTGCAATGCTTATTGGAGACATGGACATATCACGGTTGATGGTTTATGTGCAGCATGTTGAAGAAGTTTAGCTGACGTACAGGGAAAAGTTTAGAAATAAGAAAGCTAAGACCGGTAATGAGTCTGGGAAGCAGAAAGGTAATGCGAACCGTTCATCCTTTCAGCAAAGGTAAAAGGGAGTTGCTCCATCATCCGCTAGAGTACCTGCACCCACAAACATAGGTGAACATAATGGTCAGAATTCGAAGGATTTCAAGGCTAGACCCGCACAGTCTTTAAGTAGTGTGGCACAAGGAGGTAGTTTGATTCCTGCTTAGGCTAGGTATGGTGGAACCGAACCAGGTAAATGTCGTGATGCCCAGACAGGTTGTTTTAAGTGTGGACAAGAGGGTCACTTCATTATGGAGTGCCCTAAGAATTACTAAGGTAGTGGAAATCTGGGCAGTAGGGCCCAATCTTCATTAGTTGCTCCCCCACACAGGACAACACCTAGATGAGCTACTTCTGATACCGGCAGAAGAGCAAACCGCCTCTATGCAATCACCAGTCGCCATGAGCAAGGGAACTCTCCAATTGTTGTCACTGGTATGATCAAAGCCTTTACTTTTGATGTGTATGCTTTGCTAGACCCAGGAGTAAGTTTATCTTTTGTAACTCCTTAGGTTGCAAATAAGTTTGATGTTCTTCCTAAAAGACTTCGTGAACCCTTTTGTATTTCTACACCTATTGGGGAGTCTATTCTAGCAGAGAGAGTCTTCGTGATTGTCCCGTTTCTATCGATCACAAGAGCACCATGGCTGATTTGGTTGAGTTAGACATGGTAGATTTCGATGTCATTCTAGATATGGATTGGCTTCATGCTTGTTATGCATCATTAGATTGTAGTACTCGAATGGTCAAGTTTCAGTTTCCGAATGAGCCAGTCATAGAGTGGAGTAGTAGTTCAGCAGTGCCTAAGGGTCTTTCATTTCGTACCTTAAGGCGAGAAAGTTAGTTTCGAAGGGTTGTGTCTATCACATAGTCCGAGTTAATGACTCTAGTGTTGAGATACCTCCTATTCAGTCAGTTCCTATAGCAAGAGAGTTTCTAGACGTTTTTCCTGATGACCTAATCGGAATTCCTCCCAAGAGAGAAATAGATTTTGGCATAGACATCATTCCATATACTCTTCCTATCTCTATTCCGCCATATAGAATGGCACCAGAAGAGTTGAAAGAGTAGTTGAAAGATCTCTTAGATAAGGTTTCGTTTGACCAAGTGTCTGACCTTGGGGAGCTCCGGTCTTGTTTGTGAGAAAGAAAGATGGTTCCCTTAGGATGTGTATAGATTACTGCCAGTTGAATAAGGTTACCATCAAGAATAAGTACCCTCTTTCAAGAATAAATGATCTTTTCGATCAGCTTCAGGGTGCCACCTATTTTTTCAAAAATTGACCTCAGATTAGGCTATCACCAATTAAGAGTAAGGAAATGTGATATTCCAAAGACAACTTCCAGAACCAGATATGGTCATTATGAGTTTTTGGTTATGTCTTTTGGTTTGACCAATGCACCGGCAGCATTCATGAGCCTTATGAATAGAGTCTTCAAACCTTATTTAGATATGTTTGTTTTCGTCTTCATTGATGACATACTAATCTATTCAAGGAATGAAGAAGATCATGCTATTCATCTCAGAATAGTTCTTCAGAATTTGAAAGATAAGGAGTTGTATGCCAAAGTTCTCTAAGTGTGAGTTTTGGCTTGAGTCCGTGGCATTCTAGGCCACATTGTGTCTGGTGATGGGATACAAGTTGATACTCAGAAAATTGAGAAAGTGTAAAATTGGCCTAGACCGTCGTCTCCAACTGAAATTAGCAGTTTCTTGGGTTTAGTTGGCTATTATAGAAGGTTTGTTGAGGGGTTCTCGTCTATTGCATGATTGTTTGTTGGGTGTTTGAGTTAATGTTACACCCTTAGCCTTGTAAGAGTAATCTCATTCCAGGAAGAATGTTCCCAAGGGGGAGATATTGTAACATCGTGTAAGTACAAATAACTATGAAGAAGCTGGAAATTGGAAATAGTCATTTATGGCAAGAATTCAAAATCTAGAAATTTGGTTAAGTATGGGGAAAAAAATGTGTTTTTGGTCGACTTTGAGCAGATATAACTCCTATATCAGGATGAGTTAGGTGAATTTCCAATAATTTTTGTAAAGCTCTTGGATTGATGTTTCCAACGTCGCCGAGTTTGCTCGATTCTGAGTTCGTATGAGTGAGTTATGCCCTTTGGAAGTTGTGCTGTTGCCACAGGGCAGTTTAGTCCGAATTTGTAAGGGTATTTTGGTCTTTTCCCTAACCATTTATTTTGGTTATATTAAGGTTTTAGACTGATTTTAAATCAATTTTTCCTTTTTAAAGTGAGAGTTAGGGCTTTTGATAGAAGAGAGAAATAAGAGGAGAAAGAGAAGAAGAAGCAAGGATTCGTCAAGATCATCGTGGTTTTCGTCGGGGGTGATCCCTATTAAGTTATGTGAGATCATAGTGTTGGGTTGGTTCATTCCCCCATACGCCAAACTCATTTTAATTCCGAGAAAGATTGGTTGTGTTTGTTGAAGTTTGTGGTTGTGTTTGTTGATGTTGTGGTTGTGTTGTTGATGTTTCTTGTTGGTTTGGTGCATGTTTCCGGTTGTGATTTCGAGTTGAATCTACTGTATATTAAGGGGTTTTATTAATCTCTGTGTTTGGGGTTGGAACCTTTGAAGTTAAGAAGGTTTAGAGTGGGAAAAAGAAAGGAGAAAAGTCGGATTTTCGGGGAAAAAGGCTAGGGCGTCGCGCTAGCAAGCGCGCCACAAAAGGGATTCTGAGCTTCCACACTTGTGGTGGCGTTCCACGCAGAGCGCCCCACCAGGCCTTCTGAGCTTTGAGGGCTGGCGCCCCGCGCCTCTCATAGCGCCAAAGACGCCAATCCTTCCCATTATTTCCCCACTTTTTCATACATGTTCCTTGGTAATGTACCTATGTTTTATAGTTGTTTTCAACACTGTAGGGTACATCTAGACATCCCGAACTCATCCATAAACATGAGATCATTACCCTTGAATACGTAATCCAATTTGAGGAAAGTTAGGATCAAAGTCAAGTGAAGTTAGAGTGAAGCTTAGAAGTTAAGTAGTAAGTCAAAGCAAGTCTTTAAAGTTTTTCAAGAGTCTTTATTGAACGTTTTAACTTTGTTCTAAGGCTCAAGTTTCAAGTTAAGTAAAGAATATAGAGTTTCAAGTTAAATAAAGAGTATAGAGTTTCATGTTAAGTAAAGAATATAGAGTTGAGTTCATTTTCTCAAAATTTATAAAGAACTAAGTATTCCCAAAGAAGTTTATAAATGTTTTTACATTTGAGTAAGAAAGGAACTATGTTTTCCAAGTGAGCCTTTGGGCAAAGCTTTGAGCAATTATCTCAAACTAATGAAAGATGTGTTTAAAACACTGAGCCAAACTATTTTTGGGAGTAGTATTGAGAACCGAATTGGGGACGCGAGTTCATATTAACTCAACCCTCCATAAGAACCATATAGCCAACATGGGACTTGATGGGTCATTCTTTTTAGATGACCACGTAAGTTAAGCTAGTGGATCCACTAATTACAGCAAGGTCCTATATCACGGCAAGGCATAGGATGGTCCTTGGGCAAAGTGAGGTAAACCGGTGTATCATCACTAGGGATCATAGTGGTGGTTGTCGGTTAAAGAATCTCCCACTAAAGTTATATTACTTTTATATAAGTAAAGTTGAGTTTGTTATTGCTTTATCCTTAACGAACTAAGTTGTTTGTATTGTTTTACAAGCTTTATGTATTGCATATGTCTTATTGCTTTACTTTTGAGTTCAGTCATTCATGAGTCGAACAGAGCTAAGGTAAGTGTTATCTTGTACTCCTTTCAAGCTTAAGTTGTGGTTTAGCTTTCCATCTCGCATACTCATACATTCAATGTACTGATGCCAGTTGGCCTGCATCTTTTGATGATGCCGACACAAGTACCCAGGATTAGCATCCAGCACGCCGTTGATCCAGCTGAGCACTCTAGAGTCAGTGGTGAGCCTCTTTGCATTCCGGAGGACTCGGTTATTTTGTTCTCTTAGTTTTGTTTTATTAGTATGTTGCGCGGTCTGTCCCAATATCCATCTCAGTGTTATAGAGGCTTCATAGACAGTTAGTCGGTCAGTTAGTATTGAGTCTCTCATCTATGTATATATATAAATATTCTATTTTGAGACTGAAGTTGCCTTTGTGGCCAAGATTTTACTAGTTGGGTTGTTTTATGACCTTTCATTGCATGGAGTTATTCTATTGAGTTAAGTTTTCCGCTGAGTTAAGTAAGCCAGGCCAAGGGTTCGCTTGGGGCAAGCAATGGTCTTCGAGTGTCGGTCTCGCCTAGGGTGTTGGCTCGGGGCGTGACAAATTTGGTATTAGAGCCCAGAGTTCAAGAGTCCTAGGGAGTCTATGAAGCCGTGTCCGTAGAGTCCTAGTTATCGGTGTGAAGTGCGTCACATCTATAATTAGGAAGCTGCAACATTTAGGAAGATTTATCATTTCTTTCACACTCATCTCATGCGGTAGAGTTTATCTCTAAAAGGTTTCTTTTTAATTCGTGCTTGCGCGTGTTTTCAAATAATCATGCCTCCATGAAGAGTTGGCAGAGGGCGTCTTCCTAGACGTTATGTTGAGGAGCAAGAGTTACCTAATGCACCTTAAGAGCAACATCAAGGGGAAGTTACTAATGCTGAGTTCAGAGAGGGAATTATGATACTGAGTCCAGCTGTAACTGACCAGATGGGTCAGCAAAGGGGAACTCGGCATGAAGGAGCTGACACTTCAAGGATTCTTGAGTTCTTGGGGATGAATCCTCCGAGTTTCATGGGTTCGAGAACTACTGCAGATCCAGAGAACTTCATTGAGGTGCTGAAGAAGATTTTTGATGCGATGCATGTGGCAGATACTGAGAGGGTTGAACTAGCTACATATCAATTGAAGGATGTTGTTAGAACTTGGTCCGACCAGCGGAAACGGGGCAGAGCTAAGCGTGCACCACCTGCGAGTTAGGCTTATTTTGAGGAAGATTTCTTGGGGCGTTTCTTTCCTTGAGAATTGAAACAGGCCAAGGTACGTGAGTTCCTCACACTTAAGCAGGAGTCTATGAGTGTTCATGAGTACGGGTTGAAGTTAACCCAACTGTCCCGTTATGCTCCGGAGATGGTTGCGGACATGAGGAGTAGAATGAGTTTGTTTGTTGCTAGGTTGTCTCGTCTGTCGTGTAGGGAATGTAGGGCTGTAATGCTTATTGGGGAAATGGACATATCAAGGTTGATGGTTTATGTGCAGCTGGTTGTAGAAGAGAAGCTGAGGGACAGGGAAGAGTTCAGAAATAAAAAACCTAAGACCGGTAATGAGTCCAGGAAGCAGAAAGGAAATGTGAACCGTTCAACCTTTCAGCAAAGGCAAAAGGGAGCTTCTCCATTATCTGCTAGAGCACCTACACCCAGGTACAGAGGTGAACATAGTGGTCAGAATTTGAAGGATTTCAAGGCTAGACCAATGCAGTCTTCAGGTAGTGTGGCACAAGGAGGTAGTTTGTTTCCTGCTTGTGCTAGTTGTGGTAGAACCCACCCAGGTAAATGTCGTGATGCCCAGACAGGTTGTTTTAAGTGTGGACAAGAGTGTCACTTCATGAAGGAGCGCCCTAAGAATAAGCAAGGTAGTGGAAATCTGGGCAGTAGGGACTAATCTTCATTAGTTGCTCCTCCAGACAGGACAACACCTAGAGGAGCTACTTCTGGTACCGGCGGAGGAGCAAACCGCCTCTATGCAATCACCAGTCGCCATGAGCAAGAGAACTCTCCAAATGTTGTCACTGGTATAATCAAAGTCTTTACTTTTGATGCGTATGCTTTGCTAGACCCAGGAGCAAGTTTATCTTTTGTAACTCCGTATGTTGCAAATATGTTTGATGTTCTTCCTGAAAGACTTTGTGAACCCTTTTGTGTTTCTACACCTGTTGGGGAGTCTATTCTAGAAGAAAGAGTCTAACGTGATTGTCCCGTTTCTATCAATCACAAGAGCACCATGGCTGATTTGGTTGAGTTAGACATGGTAGATTTCGATGTCATTCTAGGTATGGATTGGCTTCATGCCTCTTATACATCATTAGATTGTAGACATCCAGTGGTCAAGTTTCAGTTTCCGAATGAGCTAGTCATAGAGTGGAGTAGTAGTTCCGCAGTGCCTAAGGATCATTTCATTTCGTACCTTCAGGCGAGAAAGATAGTCTCGAAGGGTTGTGTCTATCACTTAGAATGAGTTAATGACTCTAGTGTTGAGATACCTCCTATTTAGTCAGTTCATCAAGCAAGAGAGTTTCCAGAAGTTTTTCCTAATGACCTACCTGAAATTCCTCCTGAGGGAGAAATAGATTTCGGCATAGACATCATTCCAGATACTCGTCCTATCTCTATTCCGACATATAGAATGGCACCAGAAGAGTTGAAAGAGCAGTTGAAAGATCTCTTAGATAAGGGTTTCATTTGACCAAGTGTCTCACCTTAGGGCGCTCCGATCTTGTTTGTGAGAAAGAAAGATGGTTCCCTTAGAATGTGTATAGATTACCGCCAGTTGAATAAGGTTACCATCAAGAATAAGTACCCTCTTCCGAGGATTGATGATCTTTTCGATCATCTTCAGGGTGCCACCTATTTTTCAAAAATTGACCTCAGATTAGGCTATCACCAATTAAGAGTAAGGGAATGTGATATTCCAAAGACAACTTTCAGAACCAGATATGGTCATTATGAGTTTTTGGTCATGTCTTTTGGTTTGACCAATGCACCGGCAGCATTCATGGACCTTATGAATAGAGTGTTCAGACCTTATTTAGATATGTTTGTTATCGTCTTCATTGATGACATACTAATCTATTCAAGGAATGAAAAAGATCATACTAGTCATCTCAGAATAGTTCTTCAGAAAATTGAGGCAGTGTAGAATTGGCCTAGACCAAAGTCTCCAACTGAAGATAGCAGTTTCTTGGGTTTAGTTGGCTATTATAGAAGGTTTGTTGAGGAGTTCTCGTCTATTGCATGATTGCTTATTGGGTGTTTGAGTTGATGTTACACCCTTAGCCTAGTAAGAATAATCTCATTCGAGGACGAATGTTCCCAAGGGGGAGATATTGTAGCATCGTGTAAGTAGAAATAACTATGAAGAAGCTGGAAATTGGAAATAGTAATTTTTGGCAAGAATTCAAAATCTGGAAATTTGGCTAAGTATTGGAAAATAATTGAGTTTTTGGTCAACTTTGAGCAGTCATAACTCCTATATCAAGATCAGTTAGGTGAATTTCAAGTTATGGTTGGAAAGCTCTTGGATTGATCTTTCCAACGCCACCGAATTTGCTCGATTGCGAGTTCGTATGAGTGAGTTCTGCCCTTTGAAAGTTGGGTTGTTGGCACATGGCAGTTTAGTCCGAATTTGTAAGGGTATTTTGGTCTTTTCCCTAACCATTTATTTTGATTATATTAATGTTTTAGACTGATTTTAAAACAGGTTTTCCTTTTTAAAGTGAGAGTTAGGGCTTTTGAGAGAAGAGAGAAATAAGAGGAGAAAGAGAAGAAGAAGCAAGGATTCGTCAAGATCGTCGTGGTTTTCATCGTGGGTGATCCCTATTAAGGTATGTGAGATCATAGTGTTGGGTTGGTTCATTCCCCCACACGCCGAACTCGTTTTAATTTCGAGAAAAGATTGGTTGTGTTGGTTGAAGTTTGTGGTTGTGTTTGTTGAAGTTGTGATTGTGTTGTTGAAGTTTCTTGTTGGTTTGGTGCATGTTTCCGGTTGTGATTTCGAGTTGAATCTATTGTATATTAAGGGGTTTTATTATTCTAAGTGTTTGGGGCTGGAACCTTTGAAGTTAAGAAGGTTTAGAGTTGGAAAAACAAAGGAGAAAAGTTGGATTTTCAGGGAAAAAGGCTGGGGTGTCGCACCAGCCAGCGTGCCACAAAAGGTATTCTGAGCTTCCACCCTTGGGGTGGCGTGCCATGCAGAGCGCCCCACCAGGCCTTCTGAGCTTTGAGGGCTAGCGCCCCGCTCCTCTCAGAGCGCCAAAGACGCCAATCCTTCTCATTCCTTCCCCATTTTTTCATACATGTTCCTTGGTAATGTACCTATGTTTTATAGTTGTTTTCAACAGTCAAAGGTACATCTAGACATCCCAAATTCATCCATAAACATGAGATCATTACCCTTGAATCCGTAATCCAATTCGAGGAAAGTTAGGATCAAAGTCAGGTGAAGTTAGAGTCAAGCGTAGAAGTTAAGAAGTAAGCTAAAGCAACTCTGTAAAGTTTTTGAAGAGTCTTTATTGAGCGTTTTAACTTCGTTCTAAGGCTCAAGTTTCAAGTTAAGTAAAGAGTATAGAGTTTCAAGTTAGTAAAGAGTATAGAGTTTCAAGTTAAGTAAAGAATATAGAGTTGAGTTCATTTTCTAAAAAGTTTATAAATGTTTTTACATTTGAGTAAGAAAGGAATTATGTTTTCCAAGAGAGCCTTTTGGCTAAACTTTGAGCAATTATCTCAAACTAAAGAAAGATGTGTTTAAAACACTTATGAGCCAAAGTATTTTTGGGAGTAGTATTGAGCACCGAATTGGGGACGCGAGTTCATATTAATTCAACCCTCCATAAGAACCATGTAGCCAACATAGGACATGACGGGTCATTCTTTTAAGATGATCACGTAAGTTAAGTTAGTGGATCCACTAAGTAAAGCAAGGTCCTATATCACGGCAAGGTATAGGATGGTCCTTGGGCAACGTGAGATAAAATGTTGTATCATTACTAGGCCTCATAGTGGTGGTTGTCGGTTAAAGAATCTCCCACTAAAGTTATATTACTTTTATATAAGTAAAGTTGAGTTTGTTATTGCTTTATCCTTAACGAACTAAGTTGTTTGTAATATTTTAGAAGCTTTATGTATTGCATGTGTCTTATTGCTTTACTTTTGAGTTCAGTCATTCATGAGTAGAACAGAGCTAACGTAAGTGTTCTCTTGTACTCCTTTCAAGCTTAAGTTGTGGTTTAGCTTTCCAACTCGCATACTCGTACATTCAATGTATTGATGCCAGTTGGCCTGCATCTTATGATGATGTAGACGCAGGTACCCAGGATCAGTATCCAACACGCCGTTGATCCAGCTGAGCACTCCAGAGTCAGTGGTGAGCCTCTTTGCATTCCGGAGGACTCGTTTATTTTGTTCTCTTAGTTTTGTTTTATTAGGATGTTTCGCGGTCTGTCCCAACATCCATCTCAGTGTTATAGAGGCTTCATAGACAGTCAGTCAGGCCAAGGGTTCACTTGGGGCCCGCAATGGTCTTCGAATCCCGGTCCCGCCCAGGGTGTAGGTTCGGGGCGTGACAATTATAGACTTACAAATATGTTTCAACTTATTTAGTTATACTTAACAATTTTGAATCACAAAATTATGAATCATTTTTTTCATTCTTTTTAGTATACTAGTTTTTCGATACGTACGATGCATGTGATTATCTATTCAGAAAATTTAAGCTAAGATTTGAATAATAAGTTTTGCAGAAAATAATATTGCAGATTTTTTTGTGTATGTTCAACGTGGATCATCATATATATCTCTTATTCACACGAATCTATGAAGATTGTCAATGAAAATTTTTATTAGTTAAATGAAATAATGTGTATATTTATTTCAATTTGATGCTATTCAATAATGTAATTAGTCGTATGTCACTAATATTTTCTTATAGATGATATTTTTTTGTGTATTTTTCTTGTCATCTAACCTGATGTGTTTTGCACGTGTCATATGAACATGTGGATAACATCTACATTTTATTTTTTAGAACTATTTTTGTATATTAATTTTTATTTTATAAGTTATAACATAATAGATGACGTTTTTTTTTGTTGGCTCTCATATTTGACTTTTTGATTGATTGTGTACATAAATCAAAGATAGTTATCTGACTGTCCAAAGTTAACTGAGAAGTGTTTCCTTTTTTTTTTTTTTATCGAAAAGAATGAAAATTAAAATTAAAGAATATATTCTATCTTTGAACTCATATATATAATCACATGTTTATCTTACACCCAACAAAGATATAGTTCATATACTTGTAAATAATTATCAATTTATTCAACCAAACATGATTCGTCCAAGGAAAAATAACTACACCTGTTATCTCATATATAGGGGCGGTATAATAATATGAAAAATTATTGGTGAAAAGTTAATATAAGGAAAGATGAAAGATAGAAATAATTAATGTAATAACTATGAGAATTCATAATATTATAACTAAAGAGTGTAAAAGAATGTGAATTACATTTGCAATAATTTGTAATAACAAAGAGAATTTATAGTGTTATAACTAAAGAATGAATGTGCAATAGAATAATTTCTAATAAATTTTATATTTACATAAATAAATAGGACTTTTAATTAATGTTACTATTTTTTTTATCGGTATTAGATTTTAATTTAGTGTAGGGACAAAATAAAAATGTTTATTCCATATTACTAAATATAAAATTTATTTTGTTAATGATAAATTTTAAATGATTCATATATATTCACTTACTAGTCTTTGAAGATTCGTTAGAACAATTAAAATTTTCTTTGAAGACCATCGGTAAATCAATTCCGTTGAAGCTATTATCGGTAATTTTTTAACTTTGTTTAGTAGTTAACACACTTCCAATAAAGTCACATGAGTGCCCAGAATCAACTAACATCTGGAACAACTTTGGGATTACCATCAATAATCATGAGTTCCACAACAACATCCAACAATTATGCTACACCAAAACTACTACTCTGGCCAATTTTCATCTTTATCAAAGAGTGCCTACTGCAATCCTAACCCCTTTTATCCTCTGGAATATCTGAAAAAATAGAAACAATAGGCTCTTCAAAAACAAAAATGCCCATGGCCCTGGTATTAACACTCAAAATATCTCCTTCAACGCCTTGAAATTTTATCATCTATCTTATTGTCTCCTCTCCAATTCCCCCAAATGCTCGATTTTTGTTCAATGGCATAGACCGCCCGTAAGTTTCATCAAGCTTAATATAGACTGTTCTTTCTATCCCAAAACAAACAATGGAGGTACGGGAGGAGTTCTGAGAAATCACATGGGTGATTGGATTACGGGATTCACTTGCAAGGTCAGAGTTAAAAATGCTCTCCACGCGGAAAGTTTAGTTCTTCTTCATGGGCTAAATCTAGCTAAGAGTAAAAATATGAAGTGCCTTATGGTAGAAACCGATTCACAGGTTCAACTAAACACGTTAAATAGTAATAACTCATTACTCTCACATATTTATTCTGATTGCAGGTCATTGCTACTCCAGATGGAATGACAGCCGCTAAAGCATGTTCCGCGGGAGGCTAATATATTTGCTGACATACTATCAGTCCACGGAAGGAAATCAATGGATCCAGGCTTAGACAGAAATCAATCTTATATTTATTATGCATCTTGATCATTTGTAACTGAAGAACTAGATAGAGATGGTATTGGAATTGTAACTTATAGACCAGTTCCTCTTTTGTATGACTGATCCTTCAATATAAATAAAATCCTTCCGTTTTTAGGCAAAAAAAAGAGTTACATGACTAATTTGAGCCAAATAACAATACATACTTACGAAAATGATAAAAAAAAATCATAAAAATTAGATTGGTGAAGTCTAATAGAGAAAAAAAACACAAAAAATAAAAGAAAAATAAAACATACACATCATTCGCAAGACTTTATTCATATAGATTATAGATAGAAAATAAATATAGAATCAATAAGTTATCCATATTCGGAAGCTACAAGTTTAAAGAGGAAAAACAAAAGGCACAGACCATGAGAGGGAAGTAATTACACTTACAAATCCTATAATTTACAAATTATGTATAACAAAATATGCTTCATATTTTTCTCCGGAATAAGATAATAGCTATTTCTGACAAAAGAAGAGACATAATATATCTTATTCTCAAGACAATAACAAAAAAAAAGTGAAATAACCAAAACACCATAAGAATAACTGGAGGTAGAAAGCAAAAGGAAGACAGTACAAGAATAAAAGTACTACTACGACATACACCACTAAGTCTAAACCCTTCGGAAATTAAGAGAACACTCCACTACAACCTTCTACCTTAATCTGCCATCTCCATGCTTAAGCATTTTCTGTAATTGATGAAATTATTTTCTTTTTTCTTCTGAGCTATGAAAGGTGAATTAGCTTATGTATTTTCCAATAATAGTTTTACCTCATGCACATGATATTTATAAGCCAAAAGTTTGCCTAGAATTTTGTAGAAAGCTTAAAAGTTATGTTGGAGAATGGAGAGACATTCTTAAAAATGCGTTTTAAAACGCCTTTTCATTTTTAGTATTTAATATAATATGATATAATTATTATTTAATATTTAATTGCTTAGATATTTTATAATATTTTGAATTAAGATAGGGGGTAAAATAGTATTTCAACTTTTACTTTTGTGGCTTTCCACTTTTAGTATAATATATATATATAGCTAGCTAGAAGGATAGTTTAGTCTTTTGTATCATATTTACATATTATGGATACCTCATGTACTTGGTTAATGTATCTATTCAAGAAAGTTATTCTTTCATTTTCATTTATGAGTTCATTTTTCTTTTTTTCATTAACATTTTTATTAAAACGATACAATTTAATATAGTTAGGAATTAATCTAAGGAAGTGGAAAAGGCATCAACATTTTTGTTAAAATAATATAATTTAATATTTAAATTAAATAAATAAATTTTTTTATAACATTTTAATTTATAGTAGGGGTAAAACCGTAATTCAACTTTTAACTTATATTGTTCCCACTTATAGTAATATATGATTATCACATTTGTTGTGAATTTTTTTTTTGTTAAAAAGAAAAGAACTCGAAAATTTTTAAAATAATATATTTTGAAGTTAGAATATATTGTTAACTTAATAATACATTTGTGATGTATATTTTATATATATATATTTATATGTTTGGATTAATGAAAATATATATCTCATAAAAATTTGCTATTAAATAAATAATAAAAATTAAACTAATAAAGACTTCAACTGGTGTTATTAGAAGTCACATGAACGTTTCTTGGTCGAAAATACTAAAATATTAAGAAATAGTAACTTAGTAAAACAAAAGGGCAATGTTTACATAGTAATAAATATTTTGAAGCAAACTTCCTGACAATCTAAATCACATAAGTAGAATTGATAAATAAAGTCATTAGTTTGTCTTGAGCATCGAAAAACATCGAAAAACAAATCGTGACAATTCTCTAACTCTTGAGAAGTTTAATAATTTTGAAATAAGATATTCAGAAACATATATCTACATCTCAAGAGAAATTGTTAACAAAAACAAATAAATTTTTACTACAAAAAAATTAAACTAATACAAACTTCTACTGCTGTTGTTATAAGTCATATGAATTTTTTTTCGTTGAAAATACTAAAATATTAAGAAATAGAAAATCAATAAAACCAACGGGCAATGTTTATATAGTAATAACTATTTTGAAGCAAACTTCCTGACAATCTAAATCACAAAAGTAGCATTGATAAATAAAGTCTTCTTTTGTCTTGGGCATCTAAAAAAAATTGTGACAATTTTCTAAATCTTGAGAAGTTTAATAATATTGGGAAAAATATTCAGAAGAATATATCTACTTTACAAAAGAAATTGTTAACGAAAATAAATGAATTTAGGCTACAATAAAAATTAAACTGATACAAATTTCAACTGGCGTTATTACAATTCATATAATCTTTTCTTCATGGAAAATACTTAAATATTGAGAATTAGTAAATCAATAAAACAAAAGGACAATGTTTATACAGAAATATCTATTTTGAAGCAAACTTCCTAACAATCGTAATCACATAAGTAGTATTGATAAATAAAGTAATTCTTTTGTATTGAGCATCAAAAAATAAATCGTGACAATTCTCTAACTTTTGAGAAGTTTAATAATTTTTTTAAAAGATATTTAGAAGCATATATCTACATCACAAGAGAAATTGTTAACAAAAACAAATGAATTTAGACTACATCATATTAACTTCATATTGGAATATTAGATACTAATGTACATACTAAGCAAAAAAAATAATTATTATATCATAAGAATTATTTTCCTCAAGTATTCGAGGTCAAAGAATATACCATCTTAGGATAGAACAATTTTCTTCATCAGAATAGTGTTACCTCATATTCCAATTTTTTTAAATGCAAGAAGAAGAAGAAGAGTAGAAGATTAAAAATAAATTATGGTTGAAAAATGAGAGACAAATCCCTCTATGTATAGTCAACAAAGGGTAGTATGAACAAGTATTTTTTGTGTCTTATCTGTCATAATCTTTCTAAGAAGTCACAACCCGTTGGAAAAGTCACAACTTATTGAAAAAGTCACAACTCTTTGAAAAAGTTACAACTCTTTGAAAAAGTCACAACTCATCGAAAAATCAGAACCCGTTGACAAAAATCACAACTTATTAGAAAAGTCAGAACTTATCGAAAAAGTCACAACCTAAGTTAGAGATATTATAGTAATTTAACATTCAAGTTAGGAGTTCATGCTTTTAAGGTAATATGGAAGATATAGATAGATAGATAGATAGATAGATATAAATATAGATAACAAGAAAAAAATAACCATAGTCAATATCTGTTCTTTGAGTTTTATAATGATTTGTATGATATCGATTGTTAGTGGAATGTTGAATTATCTGTTGCATTTGAGAATGTTGATTTTATGTTTAAAGGTCTGATGTTGATTATTAGCGTGAAGTTGTTGGTGCCAAAAAGAAGCATAATAGATACTGTGCATTCACTTTGTTGTTATGCAAGAATAATTCAGGGGAATGTTAATGTATCTCTTGTGTTCGATGTTCGAGAACCTTATTTATGTTAAAAAGTGTGATTTTGATGCTTAGCATGAACCTATTAATACCAAAAAGAAGCTTACTAGATACTGTGCATTCACTAGAGGTTTTAAGATGTAGATACACTACAATTTAGTTGATTCAAAACTTTACTAAAGAAGTTTTTCAATATAAATTATAGTATTGTTATTCTAATTATATTGGTCAATCTTTGCATATTTTGTTGGGTCATGCATGTACATGGAGAAAACAACAGAAATGGTCACATCGTGGTAACTTGGAAGATTCAGGTTCAGTTTATCAATATCCCTTTAGATCTTGTGTTCCACAATACTCAAGTAGTACACGATGACATGCATGACATGTATATACATAATATAGCTAGTACTCCTTCGGTTTCATTTTACTTGTCTAATTTTGACTTTTTACTTGTATAATCCAAGAAATGATAATATATTTTTTTTATTATACCCTCAACTTATTTACCTAGTTAATATTTTTTTGATAAGGATAGAACCAATTGATTTTGAAATTATAATTCCATGGCTAGGGAGGCAGTTACCAATGAAAAGGAAGAGCTAAAGAAGTTCAGTTTCGTATTTACTTGACAATTATGAAGTTAGGTCACTTTCTTTGTAGTAAGACATGTTTTTTTTTGAGTAAAAGCAAATTATACCATATATATATTTTTCCTTATGTAATAAGTTCATGCTTTTCGCGAATACAAGAAGGTATAGTCTATCTGAAAAATGAGAAGTATATAACAACAAGAAGCTCTTTTTGTGCTTGAGATTAAGAAAAATGTACTTGGATGTAACGTCCATACAATATATACTTGATGATTTAGGCGTAGAATAGTTTGCAGGGACCCGGTCCTCTGCAAAGTGTTCTCGTCCATGACATATGCTATACAACTGGAAAGCTGTCTTGTCAGAGGTTGGTGAAGTCGTCAGCGTACTGGACCAATCATAACGGATGAGGTTGTTTGTCGAATGGTCAATAATTCTTTTTGGTTGATATAATCAACATGACAAACAACAAATCAATTCATTCCTTCAAAGAGATAAAATTCAAGCTTCAAATAAAACAACAAGGGACCTCATCGACTGAAGACTTGCTTCTTGAACCTGTTGTTATTTTGATTGCTTGTATTTATGCTCAACTTGTAGGATTCGTTTCACTCTTGTTAGAAACGTTTTGAAACTTTGTGTCAGTCATTGTAGGAACATAGTTAAGGGTAACTTCGTGTCTTATCGTCAAAATTCTGTATTAATCTATGAAGGGTTAGTATAGTGGGCAATGAATGCATTGCTAAGGCTCAGTAAGTAATAGGTTGTATTATTTAGCGTTGAGAGTAGGAGGTTAATATCGTGGTTGTAAACTGTGTTTCACTTCTGCTTGAGAAGATTAGTGAAAATAGTTTTGAAAATCCTGTGTAACAAGTTGTGGTTTTATTGCCTTGAGCAAGGTGGTTTCCACGTAAAGGATCGTGTGTTATATTTACTTCCAGAATTTACTTTGTGTTTTAACTGTGTTAAAGGACATGGTCCTGTTATAATCTGTGGATACATTCCATCAATTGGTATCTGGTTGACACCTAGAGAAGAAAGATCTTGACGGAATGCTTGCTCCCTCAAGTCTAGAAGAAGGTCAGTCCACCACTCGTCCACCTCGATTCAATAGATGGTGGAAGACACGGATGCATGATAATATTAATGCAGAACACGCAGAGCTGTGGGATGTGATACTCGATGGACCATACGTTCCCACCAAGGACGTGAATGAAGGGGAGCTGACTAAAGTGATTCCCAAAACCACTAGGGAATACGATGAAGCTGTCCGGAAGAAAATCGAGAAAAACTATAAAGCCAAGAAGTTGCTAGTCTGTTGGATTGTTCCAGATGAATACACCATGATCCCTTCCTGTGAGGTTGCTAAAGAAATCTTGGACTGCCTCAAAACTGCCCATGAAGGAAAGACTTGGGTTAAGTAGTCCAAGGTAGACATGCTGGCGACTCAATATGAGAACTTTAGCATGAAGGAAGGTGAAACCATCCATGAGATGCATACAAGGTTCACCTCCATCACTAATGAGCTAAGGTGTCTTGGTGAGCCCATCTACTCAAGCAAACAAGTTCAAAAATTCCTCAGGGTCCTTCCCAAATCACGGGAAAGTAAAGTGAATGCTATCACGAAGGTCAGAGATCTAAAGGTCCTTACCATGGATGACCTGATCGGAAATCTGCAAACCTATGAGCTGAACAGGAAACATGGTTATCTGTAAAGGAAGGAAATAAGGAGAAATTAGTGGCATTGAAGATCTCTTAAGTTGAGGGGTCTGAAGATGAGGATGAGATGGCTTATCTGACTAGAATATTCAAGAAGATAGTCAAAAAGCATGGAGGATTTCAGAAGAAGGGAACTACCAGCAGAATGGCAAATGCTAACGACCTCTGCCACAAATGTGGAAAGCTTAGCCACTTCATGAGAAAATGTCAGAGCCAAAAGCTTGAAGCTCAAGACTACTACCAACGACGAAGGGACAAGGTCCCTGTCCATGCTAAAAAGAAGGCCAATGTGGATTAAGTTGTAAAGAAAGACTTTGCAGTATGGGGAAACGCCTCTAGCGACTGTGAGGAGGAAGAAAATCATGAAGATGACTCGATGATGGTTGATGAGTCCACGATTTGGACTCATTTAGGGCATGATTTTAATAGATTTAGTATCCTCAAATGCATATTTTGTCTCAATAACTAATGTAAATACTTGAATTTTAGGTATTTAAACTTCGGGACAAAGCATGGACACTATGGAGCAAAAAGGAACAAGGCAGTCGACAGAATGAAGAAAAGAATGCCTTAGGATTGTCTAAACCATTGGACGAGTCGCCGAATGGCCTTAGTCTCGCCCAATGTTCCACTGTGCCAAGCTCTGAAGGAGAAAATCGAGTCGACGAGATAAAGGAGTAGTCGGCGTGTCGCCGAACAATTTCGTGATGCAGTACTCCATCGCCTAATATTATAGAATTTGAGGTTGATGAAAGACAATGCAGAAAGGCGATGAACCAGACCAAAGGGTGGATCGGCAATCTCGACTAACTACGTTGAGTGATCCTCTGCAACACACTTTTTGACAACTATAAACACTTTAGTATGCAATTTTTAAGTTTTACATTTCAGAAACCAATTTTTAGAATTACTCAGTTTTAGAAATTAGTTTTTGAGGAGACAATTTTCCTTAGCTTTGAAGAGTTAAAGATTTCCATTTTCTAAGAAATTGGAAATGGGTATTGAAGATTTTTCATCCTTGACGTGTGTAAAGACAATATTTATCGTACCCATTTGATGGAAACACTTTTTGATATCGATTTCTATCTCTTTACTATGTCTAGCTAAAACCCCAATTCTTGGGGTGTGATTTTGTGAATATGGGTTGAATTTACTGTTGGGTATTGCTAATTGATTGTTTATTCGCTGTTTGGAGGTGATTTCGTTCAGTAGTTGTGTTTGAATTTAATGGGGTTGTAGTTGCAAATACAATTTTATCTTCGTGTTTTTGAGTTGCTCGAGAGAGAAGTTTTAAAACCAAAACTACTGAATCGATCGTCTGTGGTTATTGGGTTGTCGTGAGTTCTCTTCGAGAGAGTGAATCCTAAACCCTCTCCCACACATTCAGCTCGAGAGAGTGAATGGACTAAGGCAAAGGCTGTACTTCATTGCCATTTATCGGTGTTCGAGAGAAACCGATTTGATTCGGGGTAAATTGTTCGAGAGAAAATTTGCCACCACTAAAGTCTAGCCTAGTTACCAATTTGCAGTGAGTTACTATCACTACCATTTACCCGGTTGTGTATTTTAGCCCATATTCCTATCACATCCCAAGAATCCCTTCTCCATATTTGCATTTTAATTTTAGTTGATAATTGCTTACAAAACCCCCTTTAATAATTGACACTTGTGTCACCCATTAAATTTATCATATTTTTCTTCGTAAATGTCTATAGCTATAATTGACTTGAGCATGTTTATGATTTTCTATTGATTCTCGAGTACTAACCACTCCCTGTGGGAACGATCCCAACCCTTGGTTGGGTGATATTACTACTCACGATCGTTGGCACTTGAATTGGAAGTAGTGTCCTGATACGTCAAGTCAAAATGGCGTCGCTGCCGGGAATTGGTGTTCCTTGAGAATTTTTAGTTAAGTTGGATTTTGTTCTTATTAGTTATAGTTCTAATTACGTAATTTGTAGTTTTGTATAGCTTGTTTATGTGTTGAAACGGGAAAAATGAGTGTAAAGGTTGGAAATGTTAAACAAATAGATCACCCCCTGTTGATGTTATTGAATTTTAGGGATAACCTCCTAACATTCCAGCAATTGGAAGGTGAGACCATCCATGATATGTGGCCGAGATTTAAGGAATTGCTACAGCAGTGCCCGAATCATGGAAGACCAGACAAATTGCTGCTGGAATGCTTCTATAGTGGTTTTGGTCCCGAAAATAGAAGTGCTGCTGATCAACTATTTACAGGCTGTTTGATACGACAACCATATGGATTAGTAGCCCAACTCATTGACGGCAAGGCTAAAGCCAAAAAGGAAATAGAAAAGGACCAAGTATGGGCCTTATTGTTGATTCAGCTGGATGATCTGTCCAAGAAGGTAATGAAGTTGGAAGCGAGGTCTAAAAAGAAGAGTAAGTACCTTCCCCCTCGAAAGTGTAAAAAGTTGAAGCAATAGGAGGGTGGGCAAAATGGAGAGGTCCTCTCACTCATTCTACACAAAATCGAGGAACAAGATAGAGTGTTCAATGAGATAAAAGAAAATGTCGAAATGCTGAATCAGATGACGACCTCCCGTTCCATGATTATTCAGCTACAAGACACCCAAATAAACCAAATGATGTTATGTCTCTACTTACAACATAAAGAGGGGGTGCCTAGTGATACTATGGTTGACCCCTAAAAAAAGGTTTGAGAGGTGACTTACGTCGTGCCACGACGTTAACTAAGGTGCTGCTTGGGAGGCAACCCAAGACCCTTTTATGCTTTTGTTTTGATAAAATAACGGTGTGTTGAGTGTGCAGGTTAAAAGGTAGAAGGTGTTCGAAAAGTGCAGTTTGGCTAGTACAAGAACCAGTCGGCGCATCATTGAAAAGGTCGGCGAGCCTGACCTAATCAGCCGTTTGACTCAAGACATCTTCAAAATGGAGTCTGTAAAACTCGGCGTTCTCGGGAAATTATTGGCGAGTCACCGATTAAGTTGGCGATTCAAACGTAGACCGCCGTTTGGACCCCCACAATAACTGGAGGTCCTATAAAACTCGGCGAGGTAAATAAAAACTCAGCGTGTCGCTGAGTGGTTCGGCGAGCACGACTAATGTTGCCGAATGGGCGTGAAATTGACGGTTTTTCAGGCCAAAGGTTTGAAAGTTTCAAATTCATTAACTTTCCCTCACTTTTTATCTTCCTAAACTCACACCCTCACTCTAGTTTCTAGATTTCTTGCATTTTTAGAGTATTTTAGTCATTAATTGGTGCTCGGATTATAGATTACCTTGCCGCTTTGAATTTCAATCGTTATTAATTGGCATAAAAGGTTGGTTTTCCGAACCGAAGATTATTTTATAGTAGTTTGAAATCTTATGCAAATGATCTTACTATTGTGTCGTGTGCTGGGCCTCTCTGATAGGAATTGTATGCTTAAATGCTGATTTTAATTTGAACATCTTCCCCGTAGTGTTTTGATTGTTGAAGTCCCGTAGTTTGGTGCATTGAAATAGATAAAATTATGTGGGGTATTGCTTGTATGTTATGGGTCTTGTTTGAATTTGTGTTGTGCATGCTTTAATTTTGTTTTCGGGTGTTGCGGGGTTGATTTCGAGAAGATAGATTGAAAATAGGCATGTTGGGTCATTTGGCGAGCAGAGTCAAGCTCGCCGAATGACTTGGCAGTTCGCCTAATGTCCCCATCTCACCTTTAATTTCATGCTTTATGTTATGATGTGTTCTGTAACTTTTGGCGAGAAGTCTGAGGTCGCCAAAGACACTCGACGACTCGCCGAGATTCTTCTTGATCGCCCTTTGTCTACTCCCCTGAACCCTTGTTGCACTATAAATTTCGGCGAGCTAATTCTTGCTCGTCGAAAGATGTTGGCGATTCGCCGAAAGACCTTTCTGTTTGCCAACTTGTCTAGAATTCTGAGCCTACCTTTTTGGCGAGCCTGATCTAGTTCAACAAAATTATTTAGCGACTCACCGACTGGTTCGGTGAGTTTATCTGCAAACTATTTTTCCGACGAATGTCATTAAATTATATCTGACTTTTCCCACTGTTTTGTAGACATGGCTAGGTCTAAAGTTGCAGGAAGAAACATGCCACCCCGAGGGAAAGCAAATGGGATTACACTGAATGAGGATGCAGCTGCATCCAAGGGTAAAACTACGAAACTTTCCACTAGAGGTGGGAAAGGAAAGGGTAAAGGCAAAGCTCCTGTGTCACTGGAGGCAAGCTCTGACAGTGATGACATCTATGATACTTACCTAACCACCTCTGAGAGTGAGCGTGAACATCAGGAGCCTCAAAACATGGCATCTGATGTGATGAGCTTGTAGCAGCGCAAAGGGCAGAGCTACGATCTAAAATGTTGAATGATCCGTCTAGAATCCGGACTCCTAAATATGCCCCTCATCTTCCAGTTCTAGAGCAAGCAATAGTGCTTGCACCACCAGTACATGGTCCTCCTCCCAAGTCAATGAACAGATTAAACACTGAGGGGCTGAGGACGATTCTTGAGGAGAAGCGTCTGTCTACAGATGGAGTGATCGACAGGTACCTGAAAATAATGGATTGCCTGAAATACCACAAGTTCCAAATATTTACCAAACCACGTGGCTCTTATATTCCAAACTGGGTCAGAGAGTTCTACCGTGCATACAATGTATTAATAACCCAGATGAAGAAACAAGCAACATCTTTCAAAGCAGTTGACTACGTGGATGTCAGAGGCCAGAAGGTAAATTGTGATAGTGCTGTTATCAACACAGTCTTGGGCATGTCCACACATATTAATGATCACTGCCAGCATTTGATCAGAACAGAAAAGCTGGAAAAGATAAAGAAGTGGTTAGCCCCACTGATTTCAGATGGTACTCCGAAGTGGTTGGAGGAAGGGGATCTGATCGAAAAGAAAGATTAGTTGCAAGATTCTGGTTCAGCTTTATCAGCAACACAATTATGCCATCTTGGAATGAGTCGATCCTTTGCATTGCCAAAGTAGCCTGTCTGGGTTGCATCATAAAGAAGACTGGGATAAATCTGGGGCTCACCATAGCACATGAAATTCTCATGCATACAAAGCAGTGCCAGACCTCACTTCCCTTCCCGGTATTGATAACCGAGTTGTGCAGATGGGCTCAGGTACCTAGAGATGCAAAGAACGATGTGGAAGTGATTCCCAAGTCCTCCACTGATATTCGGATGATCGAAGCTGAATATCTTTAGCACCAGGCAAAGAATATGCAAAAAGAAGCTCCGGTGGACCCTTCCCCAGCTATGGACACACCATACCTGCAGAGGCATCTTTGCCTACTCTGGCCCCTGGTCCTTCAAGTACTCCTTGTGTTGTATCTTCTGATGTCCCTAGTTCTTCTGATGCGACACTTCCCCCTAGACCTACTGCTGTTGCTGTCTCCCGGACTCCAATCTCTAAGGCCTCATTACTACGAATAGGACAGCTGGCCTATTATGTTGATCGTCGGGCTGCCAGACTAGAAACCTCCATTCCAGGCATGATTTAGAATGCCCTAGCTAATCCTGTGACACCATTGAGTGATACCATTGATACCCTAGCGGCTAGGATAGCGGTGTGTGAGCGTGACCAAGGAGCCACCGATGAGGTGATAACTTTAAAGGCTGCCATTGCTGAGATAAGGAGAGATGTGGATCAGCTGAAGTCCACCGATATGTCTATGTCTTCGGGATGGTGGAGATCCCCGATGTACCAGTTGAGCCAGCTGAGCCCAAATATAAGGATGAGGAGATGCATGGCGTTGCTGAGGAGGTTTCAGATGAAGGCCTTACTGAGACTGAGGAGGCCATAGTAGATGCAGTCGTGCAGGCTTTCTTGGTAGATACACCTCGAGCTGAGTCCAGTGGAGCTGGTCCTTCTGAGGAGATTTTGGGCACTAATGCCCAAGTCCAGATTGAAGCATCAGGCACTGATGCCTAGACAGACGGAGTGACAAACTAGACATGATCCCCTCTTTACCTTGATCTCTGTCTTACCATTATTTTGACTTGTGGATATTATATTTTCATTTGCATTGGAGGACAAATGATTTTTGTTTGTGGAGGGGTGAGGCCCATCTTTGTGCATATTAGTTTTGTGTATATATTAGGTTTGAGCGTAAATTTTGTTGACACTGCTTTTGTGGATTCTTGAACTTGTGGCTCCTCATTTTTAATTTTTAATTATTTTTGACCCTTCCAAAAAAATTTGGCCAACTTTTTTGGCCACCTCTTGTAAGTGTTGAATGTGGTTGTTCTCTTGCATAGTTGAGTACCAGTTTTGGTTAATACCGATGACTCAAATAGTGCTCATAATCGAACATAAATGAATGCTCAGCTACGACGAGGCCAATTGAAGTTGCATAGACAATTTGTAAACTCTTTGCATCTCGTTGTGACTAGCCAAGTATCGAATTGAGTCTCTTGTAATGAACATTGCACAATAATGGAAGTGTGAAGTCTTGTTTTACAATTGGTGTCAATGCCTTGTGTGATGAGCTTACCATGAACCATGTGTGATGACACCTAAAATGTTTTCCGTTGGTCCGGTTGACTAAGTGATGCAATATCTTGAGATGATCTTAGGAAAATTTAAAGAGTGTGAACCAATTTGACATTATACCTCTTTTGTGGCTTACCTTGTGAGTGTCTGAACCTCTTTTGAGCACCCTTTGAACCTTAACCTTTTCTTGGAAGAAACTTGATAACATTGCTACCTTTTATTGATCCATTACACATAATCCTCATAATGTGTAGTCTGTTTGAATAGCCAACTTAGGCCAAAAGCCTAAGTTGGGGGTTTGGTGAAAAGATAAGGCAAATCAAGAAAATGGAAAGGAGTCCCTTATGCCCATGTTTTGAGAAAAATGGAACCCCTCTATATAAAAAAAAAAGGGAGAGAAAAGGAAGAAGAAATTGAAAACAAAAAAGAAAGATAAAGTCGTGAAATAAAGTTGTCGAGATACAAAGAAAATGGGGTTTCCAATGACTCATGGAAGATGAATAAGAGGTGACTTTTGAGCTTGAACGGAATTGATAAAGAGTAGGATAAAAATGTGTTGTTCACATCACATTTCATGAGGATTTTCAGCCTATAAGCCTAAATGACCATAGCATTACACTCAGCCCCATTACAAGCCTTGAAAAGACCTTTTTGATCTTGAATGAGCCGAAGAAAAAGTCGATTGGAAAATAAGGGCAAACCTATGGGTGAAATCATGCATTGTGTGTATCTTTGTGAGTGTGAGTGTTGATCTTGATTCTGAAACTTTAAATGATTGAAACTTTGAGTGAATATGGAATCATTTGTTTTTCGAGGGCAATTTGAATACCTTTATTAAGCTTGAACTTGAATTTGGACCAAGTATAGTGAGCTAGAGATTCTTTGATAATTGTGAGTAACAACTTGAAACTTTGAGTTCACAATTGATCCTTGCATGAGTAAATTGAATCTTTTTGTGTGCATTCATAATTGATTCTTGTGTAACACTGTTGGAGACACCTTTTTGAACTGCCGAACTTGAGTTTTACTTGAGGACAAGCAAAAGTTTAAGTTAGGGGGTGTTGATGAGTGCACGATTTGGACTCATTTAGGGGTTGATTTTAATAGATTTAGTGTCCTCAAATGCATATTTTGTCTCAATAACTGATGTAAATACTTGAATTTCAGGTATTTGAACTTAGGGACAAAGCATGGACACTATGGAGCAAAAAGGAACAAGACGACCGAAGGAACGAAGAAAAGAAGGCTTGAGGATCGCCTAAACCATTGGGTGATTCTCCGAATGGCCTTAGTCTAGCCCACTGTCGCAGTGTGCCATGCTCTGAAGGATAAAATCTAGTCGGCGAGATAAAGGAGCAGTCGGTGAGTCGCCGAATGATTCCGTGATGCAATACTCTATCGTCCAATGTTACAGAACTTGAGGTTGCTGAAAGACAATGCAGAAAGACAATGAACTAGACCAAAGGGCGTATCGCCGAGTGGATCGGTGATCCCGACTAACTTCGCCGAGTGATCCTTCATAACACACTTTTTGACAACTATAAATACTAGTTTGAATTTTTAGTTTAGTATGCAATTTTTAAGTTTTACAGTTTAGAAATCAATTTTTAGAAATACTCAGTTTTAGAACATAGGGGAGACAATTTTCTTTAGATTTGAAGAGCTGAAGATTTCCATTTTCTAAGTAATTGGAAGTGGTTATTGAAGATTCTTCATCCTTGACGTGTGTAAAGACAATATTTATCGTACCCATTTGATGGAAACACTCTTCGAATTCAATTTTTATCTCTTTACTATGTCTAGCTAAAACCCCAATTCTTGGAGTATGATTTTGTGAATGTGGGTTGAATTTATTGCTAGGTATTGCTAATTGATTGTTTATTCGTTGTTTAGAGGTGATTTCACAACTATAGGGAGCCGGTCCTCTGAAGAGTGTTCTCGTCCATGACATAGGCTATACAACTGGAAAGATGTCTTGTCAGAGGTTGGTGAAGTCGTCAGCGTACTGAACCAATCAGAACGGATGAGGTTTTTTGTCCAATCGTCAATAATTCTTTTTGGTTGATATAATCAACATGACAAACAACAAATCAATTCATTCATTCAAATAGATAAAATTCAATCTTCAAATAAAACAACAAGGGACCTTCTCGACTGAAGACTTGCTTCCTAAACCTATTGTTATTTTGATTGCTTGTATTTATGCTTAACTTGTAGGATTCATTTCACTCTTGTTAGAAACGTTTCAAGACTTTGTGTGAGTCATTGTAGGAATATAGTTAAGGGTAACTTTGTGTCTTACGGTCAAGTCTATATTAATCTATGAAGGGTTAGTATAGTGGGCAATGAATGCATTGCTAAGGCTCAGTAAGTAATAGATTGTATTATATAGCATTTAGATTAGAAGAATCTCGTGGTTGTAAACTGTGCTTCGCTTCTACTTGAGAAGATTATTGAAAATAGTTTTGAAAATCCTATGTGATAGGTCGTGGTTTTACTCCCTTGAGCAAGGAGATTTCCACGTAAAGGTTCGTGTGTTCTCTTTACTTCCAACATTTACTTTGTGTTTTATCTGTGTTAAAGGACATGGTCCTATTATAATCAGTGGCTGTAAACATTCCATCAATTGGTATCTGGTTGACACCTAGAGAAGAAAGATCTTGCAGGAATGGCTGCTCCACCAAGTCTGGATGAAGGTCAGTCCACCACTCGTCAACCTCAATTCAACGGATAATTCTATGGATGGTGCAAGACACGGATGTCGGATTATATTAATGTGGAAGACACAAAACTCTGGGATGTGAAACTTGACGGACCATACGTTCCGACCAAGGACTTGAAGGAAGAGGAGTTGACTAAAGTGATTCCCATAACCACAAGGGAATATGATGAAGCTGACAGGAAGAAAATCGAGAAGAACTATAAGGACAAGAAGTTGTTGGTCTGTGGGATTGGTCCAGATGAATACAACAGGATCTCTTCCTCTGAGACTGCTAAAGAAACTGGGACTGCCTCAAAAAGCCCATGCAGGAACGACTTTAGTTTAGGATTCCAAGGTAGACATGTTGGCGACTCAATATGAGAACTTTAGCATGAAGAAAGGTGAAAGCATCCATGAGATGCATATAAGGTTCACCTCCATCTCAAGTTGAGGGGTCTGAAGATGAGGATGAGATGGCTTATCTGACTAGATGATTCAAGAAGATAGTTAAAAAGCATGGAGCATTTCAGAAGAAGGGACCTACCAGCAGAATGGAGAATGCTAACGACCTCTACCACAAGTGTGGAAAGCCTTGCCACTTCATGAGAAACTGTTAGAGCCAAAAGCATGAAGCTCAGGAGTACTAACTACGTCAAAGGGATCATGTCCCTGTCCATGCTAAAAGGAAGGCCAATGCAGATTAAGTTGTAAAGAAAGACTTTGCAGTATGGGGAAACGCCTCTATCGACTATGAGAAGGAAGAAAATCATGAAGATGACTCGATGATGGTTGATGAGTACATGATTTGGACTCATTTAGGGCATGATTTTAATAGATTTAGTGTCCTCAAATGCATATTTTGTCTCAATAACTGATGTAAATACTTGAATTTCAGGTTTTTGAACTTAGGGACAAAGCATGGATACTATGGAGCAAAAAGGAACAAGGCAGCCGAAAGAACGAAGAAAATAAGGGTTGAGGATCGCTTAAACCATTGGGCGAGTCACCGAATGGCCTTAGTATCACCCAATGTTCCAGTGTGCCAAGCTCTGAAGGAGAAAATCCAGTCGGCGAGATAAAGGAGCAGTCGACGAGGGGCGTAATGACCCTAAAAATGAACTAGTTAAACTAGAGCGTAACGTGTGTGCGTTTGAGTTTGGTGTGAGGTTTGATGGTGTTTTACGTTGTCCCGTGTCATGGTTGAGGGATTCAGGGGTTAAACATCAAGGTACGACTCCCCATGGACCAGCCTAGGGGTCCTTTAGGAGGACCCTAAGCTTAACCCTCAAGGCTTCCCCAATTGATGAAAGTTGGCCAATGTGGGGTGACCTACGGAAAGGGTCCATGCCCCGTAGGTCCATCCACGCCCCGTGGATGGCCTCCGTAGGTCAAGGGACCCCAAACCAAGCCACAGCCTCAGACCACGGACCAACAACACGGTCCGTGAATATACTCATGGTCTGTGAGTCAAGGGCTCGTGGATGGCACCTGTTTGCTGTCAATAACACGATCAAGCTAGGGGTGAATTGGTAAATTCACCCTAAGTCCTAATTAGTGTGTGGGAGGTTATTTTAAGTATTTTAACATATTTTAAGAGTATTAAAACATTAAAATAACTTTTTTGATTTCATTATTCATTTTCCCCCAAATCAAAACCCCTCCCCTCCTAAAGTCTTCCCTCTAGAAACTCCATTGGAGATCAAGGTCAAGTTAAAGCTAGGGTTGGGCATTCCAAGGTGTTTCTTCTTCAATTTTAATGGGGAATCAATAGCAAGGTATGGTGGTCTTGATCCTTGTCTAACTTTTCATTGAAGGAGCCAAATCCAAAGTGATTTCAAAGTTTTCAAGTTCATGAAAAACCCTAGATTTTACTCAATCTCATGGGTTCTCCCATCAAACGTTTTCAAATGATAAACTATGATTATATTGATGTTTAATTCGTGATTTAAGATTAATATACTCTATGAACCCATGATTTCTCTCAATTCCTAAATTTGTGCCTTATGAAGTGGGTTTATTGATTATGAATGAATGTTGATGGATTTATGCCTAGATTGATTTAGAATATTGAATTGTATCATCATATATGCCTAATTATGGTGAATTGTTGATGAATTGAGGATTTATGATCATAGCCTTGAAAGGGCAAGTTTGACCTAATTACTTGTTGTAGTAGAATTGTATTAGAGATGTTGATCCACTTGAAAGGTAGAGGTGTTTAACTACTTTGTATTTTGTGATTATGGCCTTGAAGGCATAGTTTGAAGAATTGAAGTATTATAACTATATTGTATATGTGAATGTTATGTGAAGGATTTGCATGTGATTTCAATGATTGAATGATGATCTTGTATAGAAGGTAATTTTGTTGTTGTTGATAGTATATTCTCACTAAACACTCATGAATGTTGATGATGGAATGTGAAAGGTTTCTATTGTGTAATGTTGTATCTTCACTTGGTAGACTTAGGTGCCCTCTTCTTGATAAATGAAAGCTTTGTTGAATGTGATCTCTTGAATTGGTAGGCTAAGGCATCCTTTTCTTGTATTGATGAAAGAGACCTCGAATGAAGTGTCTTGAGTTGGTAGGCTTAGGTATCCTCCTCTTGAATAATGAATGTACCTTGACTTAATGTCTTAATGAATATGAATCGGTAGGTCTAATGTTGGTAGCCTTTCATAAATGACTAATGAATGTGTTGATGACCTAGAATTGGTAAACCTAGTGTTGGTAGCCTTTCTATAAGTATCTAATAAAGTATTCTAGGCTAAACCTTGGTTTGGTAGACCTAATGTTAGTGGCCTTTCATGAGGAGTCTAGGTACTAATGTGAATGTAAAACACCTTGGATCAGTAGAGCTAATGTTGGTGGCCTTTCCTTGCGTGTGTGTTAAACCTTGAAGCGGTAGACCTAAGAGTGGTGGCCTCCTTCTGGTTTGAAATGGTGGACTTAGAGATGGTAGACCTAATGGTGGTGGCTCTCTCTAGGAAAGTCAAGAGCTATCCTTAAAGTACCTTGAAGCGGTAGGCCTATTGGTGATGGTCCTTTCTTGGGAAAAGTACTTTGGGTTGGTAGGCCTAATGTTGGTGGCCCTCTCAAGTACAAAAATCTGATGTTAATGAAATGACTCTATGGGAATGTAGGCTAAGCACCGAGAGGATATAGTTAGATGGAGGTTCTCCCAAAGTTAGGTCGGATCTCAATGAACATCTTTCATATCCGATAACTAAGTGCCCACATAGGTCCTAGCTAATGCATCCACCTAAGATAGATGTATCGGTCTTCCTTCGGCAAGGAGATCACCTCTTTTCGGTGTGGTGGGCAGAACACCAGATTCCATGTCTAGCTTGCATGGTCTATGTCAATTAAACACTTATTCCCATCGTGTGAGATGTGCATTATGGTTTCTTGAGAGGTTCTACAAATTGTGGGTGGTAGTATGGGATGCCATTCATGCATTGCATAAGTAGGCTTTGAGAGGGTCATAGTGAGTTCTGTAAGTCTTAACGGCTATTGTTTGAATGTCCTCGTAGGAAGAAGTTAAGGAGAATATTGATCTAGTGTCTAATGAATGAATGTGTTCTAAAGGAAGCTATTTATGAATGTTGACTCTTATATGCTTAAATGTAAATGATGCATACTACACTTGGATTGTATTGTGAGTACTTCCTTGTCATGACTTATTGTATATGAATGTGCCTTGTCTAGGGTGACTTCAAATGAGTACTTAGTGTGAGTAGTAGTATGGGATGCTACTTGTACATTGCACAAGTATGACTTAGAGTTGTCTTAGGTGTTGGTCTTAATGTGCTGATGTGATTCATGTATTGTTTATGTCTTTATATGCTTTATTGTGTAAAGGAGGAAGGATGAATGGTAAGTTCACTTATGGTGACCTTAAGGTGGTGCCTTGGTGTGGATGGTGGTATGGGACACTATCCATACATTGCACAAGGTATAGCTTGAGGGTTACTTGAGGTGAAGGCTTAAGGTAAAGGTAAAGGTTTATATGTTGATCTAGTCACTACAAGAAAATAGAGATATGACGACACTATATAAATGTCATATTAAGCTGTTTAAATGTCGTAAATTCATTTTCCGACATTTAATTTACATTTACTTCAAATGTCGGAAATTTGAGTGTCGTAAATTATTCGACACTTAAGAAAATGTCGGTAATTATTAAGCGACATTTAGTTACGACATATACAAAAATGTCGATAATAAATCAACGACATTTATTTATGACATGCACAAAAAATGTCGAGAATAATTAATATTTATTTACAACATATACCAAAAATGTCACTCAATTTCCAAACATTTAGGTTAATGACGGTATTAAATAAATGACATATAAAAAATATCAGTTAATTTTTTTTACATTAAGATTAATGTTGGTAAAAAAGATTTTCTGACATTTATAAATGTCACTTTAAAATTTTGCAACATTTCAATTAGCGTTGATTCCAAA
>NW_006239091.1:1018919-1021741 GCF_000226075.1 Solanum tuberosum | reverse complement strand
TTGTATGTTGGTTGTGACTTATATTATGCCTCTTTTATAAATGTTTATGCAGTTTTACTAAAATGGCATAAAGCATGACTTTCAATAAAAAATGTCCTTTTTCGCATGTTTTTGCATGGCTTCCATACTTAGTACTTTTTGTGCTAAACACATTCTTCCCCTTTTCTTACTAAAGTGTAGGGTTTGGAGATATTGGTGTTCTATGCTTTGAGGAGTAGGTTTCTAAGGTGCTTGAAGATGAAGACTTGGTGAGTCCTCATAGTTTCGAGGACAATACGCACTTTGTTCCTTTATGTCTTTTAGTTCATGTTAAAGCTTCTGTATGGGCTAAGTCCCAATGTTGTATTCAAAGTATTACATGGTTTGATACATAGTATATAAAGTCTAGAAAGTCTTCCGCTTGCCTTTTAATGAAAGATGTCTTCTATTGTAAAAGAAATGTTTTAAATTCTTTTCTATTTTTCTATGTTCTTATGTTCAAGAATGCTACGAGGCTTGTATTAGACCCCTTCGTGGTCGAGTACGCCATGTTACTACTAATGGGTGCTCTCGGGTCATGACACGAATGATTCCGTGATGCAGTACTCCATCGCCCAGTGTTGCAGAACTTGAGGTTGCTGAAAGACAATGCAGAAAGACAATGAACCAGACCAAAGGGCAGATCACCGAGTAGATCGACGATCCTGACTAACTGTGCTGAGTGATCCTTCGCAGCACACTTTTTGACAACTATAAATACTTGTGTGAATTTTTAGTTTAGTATGCAATTTTTAAGTTTAACATTTCAGAAACCAGTTTTTAGAATTACTCAGTTTTAGAACATATCTTTTGGGGAGACAATTTTCCTTAACTTTGAAGAGTTGAAGATTTCCATTTTCTAAGCAACTGGAAGTGGGTATTGAAGATTCTTCATCCTTGATGTGTGTAAAGACAATATTTATCGTACCCATTTGATGGAAACACTTTTCGGTTCTGATTTCTATCTCTTTACTATGTCTAGCTAAAACCCCGATTCTTGGGTTGTGATTTTGTGAATATGGGTTGAATTTACTGCTGGGTATTGCTAATTGATTGTTTATTCACTGTTTAGAGGTCATTTCACTCAGTAGTTGTGTTTGAATTTAATGGGGTTGTAGTTTCAAATACAATTTTATCTTCATGTTTTTGACTTGCTCGAGAGAGAAGTTTTAAAACCAAAACTACTAAATCGATAGTTTGTGGTTATTGGGTTGTCATGGGTTCAGCTCGAGAGAGTGAATCCTAAACCCTCTCCCACACATTCAGCTCGAGAGAGTGAATGGACTAAAGTGAAGGTTGTGCTTCATTGCCGCTTATCGGTGTTCGAGGGAAACCGATTTGATTCGGGGTAAATTGTTCGAGAGAAAATTGACGCCACTAAAGTTTAGCCTAGTTACCAATTTGCAGCGAGTTACTATCACTAGCATTTACCCGGTTGTGTATTTTATCCCATATTCCTATCACATCCCAAGAATCCCGTCTCCATATTTGCATTTTCATTTTAGTTGATAATTTCTTACAAAACCCCCTTTGCTTATTGAAACTTGTGTCACCCTTTAAATTTGTCATGTTTTTCTTCGTAAATATCTATAGCCATAATTGACTTGAGCATGTTTATACTTTTCTATTGATTCTCGAGTACTAACCACTCCATGTGGGAACGATCCCAACCCTTGGTTGGGTTATAATATTACTCACGATCGTTGGCACTTGAACCGGAAGTAGTGTCCTGATACGTGAAGTCAATGATGATGAAACTGTCTTCAACTCAATATTTTCTCTGATAAAAAAATATGATGGTGAAGAGGACCAGGAAGAGGTAAGTCTTTTTTATATCAAGAGTGATTTAGACATTTTATCTATTAAGTGATTGAGAAAACTTATTGTTGTGCTGATGACTCTGTAGATGAAATCACTATAGAAAATTTAATGTTGAGTGAAAAATTAAGTCGGCGTGAAGATGAAAAAATTGCCCGTAAGTCTCAGATATCTGAAATGGATGTGTTAGGGTGAGTATTCTGGAAGCTGAGGTAAGTCTTTTTTATCTCAAGAGTGATTTAGACACTTTATCTATTAAAAGATTGAGAAAACCTGTTGTTGTGCTGATTGACTGTCAAGACCCAGGGGTACTCCCTAGATGCAACACGACGTACTAGACTTCGAAAAGTGTCATACAAGCCTCATAATATTCTTGAACATAAGATCATCGGAAAACAGTGCGGAATTTAAAACTTTTCTTTACAATCGAAGTCCTTTTTCATAAAAAGCAACCGGAGGTCTTTCTAAACTTTGTCTCGAACCATCTACAATACTTTGAATAAACTTTGGGACAGAGCCCATACAAAAACTCTAAACATAAAGTAAAAGACATAGAGGGAAATAGTGGGTTCGTCCTCGAAACTATGAGGACTCACCAAATCTTCATCTCCTTGCTCCTTAGAAACCTATCCTTCAAGTATAGAACATAAAATTCCCAAACCCTACACTTTGGTAAAAATAAAAAATATGGGTTAGCACATTTAATGTACTAAGTATGATAACCATGCAAAAACCATGCTTAAAAAGGACATTTTGGTTGAAAACCATGCATATGCCAATTTTGAGAAAGCTTCATGAACATAAGTATAAGAGGCATAAGATACAACATAACAAACATATAAGCCATTTCATCATATTAAAACATAATCAATGATATAAGCCATTTCATCACATTAAAATTTCACCTTAAGTAACCCCAAGCTATACTTTGTGTAATATATGAATAGCATCTCATACCACCATCCACACTAAGTACCACATTAAGG
>NW_006239091.1:1007130-1018686 GCF_000226075.1 Solanum tuberosum | reverse complement strand
TATGTGCAATGTATGAATAGCGTCCCATACCACAATCCATACTAAGTACCACATTAAGACCACCAAAAGTGAACTTACCATTCTTCCTTTTTATCATTAGACAATACTCATACATAAGGAACATAAACATTTCATAAGTCATAACAAGGAAGTAACTCATAATACAATCCAAGTATAGCATGCATCATCTCATTAAGCACATAAGTCAACATTCTTCGTTAGTCTCATTAAAAGCACATTCATACATTGTCATTAAGACATTAGATAACTCACTATAGCCATCTCAAATCCTACTCGTGCAATGAATGGATGGCATCCCATACAACCACCCACATATCATAGAACTTCTCAAGCAACCATAGTGCACATCTCACATAATGGGAATAAGCGTTTAACTGACATAGACCATGTGAGCTTAACATGGAATCCGGTGTCATAAACCCACACCATAAAGAGGTGGTCTACTTGCCTAAGGTAAGACCGGTAACATTTTAGCTTAGGTGGATCCACTAGCTAATATCCTATGTGGGCACATAGTTATGGGATAGGAAGATTTTCATTGGAACTTTAATCTAACATTGGGAGAGTTTCCATCATAGCATATCCACTCGGTGCTTAGCCTCTATTCCCATAGAGCATTTCATTCACATTATATTATTTTACTTGAGAGGAATGCCGTTGACCTATCGACCCAGGTTACATCATTACACATGAAAGGAATGTCATAAGCCTATCGATTTATGGTACATTATTAGGATAGTTCTTGAGTCCTCATTAATGGAATGCCATAAGCCTATCGATTCATAGTTCATCATTACATTATTATACACATGAAAGGAATGCCATAAACCTATCGATTCATGGTACATTAGCTCATTATAAAAGGAATGCCATAAGACTATTGATTCATGGTACATCAATCCACATTACTTTCATTTACACAAGAAGGAGATGCCTAAACCTACCAATTCAAGATGTAACATTACATTGAGGAAACTCTTCACATTCTATCATCATCATTCATGAGTGTTAATTGACAATATGCTTTCAATAATAACACAATTACATTGTAAACATGATCATTATACTTTCATTGAGATCACATACATATACTTCACATCGTGATCCTACATAGATCCTTCATGGAATTTCCCTCCAAGGATATGAATCAATATCAGCCCAAACATCTAGAATACTACATTAGATAAGGGAATTAACATGATTCAATAACTAATTCAATATAACCATAAACAATTCAACATACTTTTATGATCAATGAATTCCCAATCACAAATCAGAACTTAGGATTTTGGGGGAAAACATGGTTTCATAGGAGAAATTCACCATCATTCATCATTAAATAAACAATCCATTCACAATTCATCATATATAAACCTTTGAAAACGTTTTGGAATTGAACCCATGCATAGATTGAAACCCTAGGTTTTTGGGGGATTTTGGAGACTTGAAATCATCTTTTGATAGGGCCCCTTGAATGAAAATTAATCAATGAGAAATACTACCATACCTTTACGGAGGAAAATACACGAAAATTGAGTGAGAATGGTGAGATCTTGAGCTTTAAAGCTTGACTCTTTCATCTCCAATGGTGGTTTCTAGAGAGAGAATATTTGGAGATGTGGGTAGTTTCTAATTTGTGTTTTGGAATAATGAATTGGAAAAGGAGTTTTAATACTTTCAAAAGCCTTAAAATACTTTAATTAATAAAAAATAACCATCCCCTAACTTAACTAACTTTAAAAGGAATTTACCAAATCACCCTTCCCTTGGTCGAGTCTTGGACAGCAACACAAGTGTGACCTACAATCCCCCACCCACGGACTGTGGGTGGGTCCACAGGCTGTATTGGCTTCTCGTGGTTTGGTTCTTCAACCTGAATTTTTGTGCCTTGACCCACGGAGGCCATCCACGGGGCATAGATGGACCTATGGGGCGTAGGTCCCATTCATAGCTCACATGATTTTTGGCAGAATTTTGGTTTCTTGGAGTCTTGGGGGTTAGGCTTTAGGGTCCTCTTCAAGGACCCCTTGGTTGGTCCTTGGGGATTCGTACCTTGACGTTTAACCCCTCAACCAAAGTTCGAAAAGATAATTCACAACTTGAAACCACATAACAAACTCAAACACACACTTGTTAGGCTCTAGTTTCACCTACTAGTTTTCCGGGTCGTTACATTATCTCCCCCTTAGGAACATTCGTCCTCGAATGACACTTTAAACACTTTAAGGGATTAAAAACTCAAGACTAGAAGCCCATCATGCATGCAACATCATAATCAATGCACAAAACTTAGGAGGAAACATCAACTCCAACTCAAACATACTCCATGGAACTCAAGAAAGTAGGAACTACATCTACAACTCATTACGCATGAAAACTTCAACTTTTCTCATTTCATCAGAGGAATTACCTTCTCCAACTAAAATCATGCTCATCATCACATCATTAAGCATGTTATGCAATTTCTCTTAAAAGCACCTCTAGGCTTGTTTAACTATTCACCTCATGAAGCATATAGGTCACTCATACTAAATGCACATCAACATGAGGAACATAAATCATAAAACTAATTTTTTGGTTTAAAAATGAATTCATCAAGAACATGCATAACACAAGGAGGCCATGGAAACACATAATCACACATGACTCCAAAACATGAAACAAGCTACAACGAACTCTTGGTCTCAAGCTGGAATAGGATAGAAGGAAAGAGATAAGGATATCAGAACTCTCAACAACCTTACTATTCAGCATACCATCTCACCCTCTAGGAGTGAACCTCATACCGAAGCTAACATGAAAAGTAGCACAGGGACCTTAACAAGACATTCACAACCATAAGGAACTATCAACATACCGGTACCTTACTAGGACACCAGTCGTCAACATTTTTTCATGGATGGAACTTCTTTACCATTCTATTTCTTAACTTGCTGGTCTAAGATCCCAACTGGTGTTTCTAAAATAGGAAGGCCCTCATTAAGCAACTCTTGCTCACAAATAACCTTACCAACACCACTCAAGGTCTCATATGAGTTTACCAAACCGGGTCAAAACTTCTCAAACTCACTACACCTCATAAGGTGAGAATTTCAAGAAAACCTAAATCATGTACATCAAAACACCCAACGACCTTGCTATCTAAGCACATTATCTCCCCCTTGGGAGTAAGCCTATACAAATTCTTTACAACATCACTTCTTTCAATTCTAAGGTCGGAGCAAGTCCTGACTAAACCTTCACACTCATCACCCAAGATGGTTCTAAACCAAGGTGAATTACACGTCTACCCTTCTTAGAGGAGTCTACTTACTTCACACGTCTAGGCATTTCTAAAACACCTTATTCATCAATCCTATCAACATACCTAAAAACTCATCATGACTAAGTCGGGTTCTAACATCATCTAAACATAACCATAAAGCAAACCATGCATACTAGAGACAACATCACAATCTATGAAGTCACATAGCCATAATTGGCATCACAACAAACCTTTTCTCCCTCAATCTTTGTAGCATGAGCCCTTCAAGTGGTCATACTCTAAAGACCATCGAATAAGGAATAAGAGAGAGACCTTATAGAGTTAAAATTTATGGCACAACTTGAAGAATGAAGAAGTGAGATTTTCCTAACATCCAATAGCCTCCTATTCATAAATGTGGCGCGCTTCACATTTACGACCAAGACTCTACTAGACGTGGTTTGAGACATCCTAAAACAATCCCAAAATCTTGTGCTCTGATACCATATTTTCACGACCTAGGGGTACCCCCTAGATGCAACACGGTGTACAAGACTCCGAAAAGTCTCATACAATCCTCATACCATTCTTGAACATAAGAGAATCGGAAAATAGTGCGGAATTTAACACTTTTCTTTACAATCGAATTCATTATTCATAAAAAGCAAGCGGAATTCTTTCTAAACTTTGTCTCAAACCATCTACACCACTTTGAATAAACTATGGGACATAGCCCATACAAAAGCACTGAACATAAAGTAAAAGATATAAAAGGAAATAGTGGGTTCGTCCTCGAAACTATAATGACTCACCAAACTTTCATCTCCTTACTCCTTAGAAACCTATCCTTCAAGTATAGAACATAAAATCCCCAAACCCTACACTTTGGTAAAAATGAAGAAATATGGGTTAGCACAATTAATATACTAATTATGATAGCCATACAAAAGCCATGCTTAAAAAGGATATGTTGGTTGACAACCATGCATATGCCAATTTTGAAAAAGCTTCATGAACATAAGTATAAGAGGCATAAGATACAACATAACCAACACATAAGTCATTTCATCACATTAAAACATAATCAATGATATAAGCCATTTTATCACATTAAAATTTCACATTAAGTAACCCCAAGCTATACTTTGTGCAATGTATGAATACCGTCCCATACCACCATCCACACTAAGTACCACATTAAGTGAACTTACCATTCTTCCTTTTCATCATTAGACAGTACTCATACATAAGGATCATAAACATTTCATAAGACATAACAAGGAAGTAACTCATAATACAATCCAAGTATAGCATGCATCATCTCATTAATCACATAAGTCAACATTCTTCATTAGTCTCATAAAGAGCACTTTCGTAACGTTAGTCATTAAGACATTAGAGAACTCACTTTAACCCAAAGCCTACTCGTGCAATGAATGGATCGCATCCCATACAACCACCCACACATCATAGAACTTCTCAAGCAACTATAGTGCACATCTCACATGATGGGAATAAGTGTTTAACTGACATAGACCATGTGAGCTTAACATGGAATCCAGTGTCATAAACCCACACCGTAAAGAGGTGGTCTACTTGCCTAAGGTAAGACCGGTAACATTTTAGCCTAGGTGGATCCACTAGCTAATATCCTATGTGGGCACATAGTTATGGGATAGGAAGATTTTCATTGGATCTCTAACCTAACATTGGGAGAGTTTCCATCTTAGCTGTCACTACCCGGGAGCACCCCCTAGTCGTAACCGGCGTACTCGACCTCGAAGAGGTCTAATACAAGCCTCTTATCATTCATTCATTGCACAGACACTAAAATCATGAGGAATTAAAAACTTTTTATACCAAGAAAACATTTCATAAAAAAAAAACAATAGCAAGCGGAAAACTTTCTAGAGTTTATACATGATGTCTCAAAACCATCTAATACTTTAGAGTACAAAATTCGGGACTAATCCCATACCCAACTTAAACAATACTAAAAAGACATAAAAGAACATATTGGGTATTGTCCTCGAATCTATGAGGACTCACCAAGTCTTCATCTTCAACACTTAGAAGCCTATCAAATAGCCATGACATGTCATCATCTCCAAATCCCTAGACTTTAGTCCAAATAGAGAAAGAAAGGGGTTAGCACAATTAAGAACTAAGAATGGAGACCATGCAAAAACATGCCAAAAAGGACATTTTCAAGGAAGTAAATGCTTTCATATCATTTGATAAAACCTTTCCTTTACAAGTATAAGAGACATAATACAAGTCAACATTAACATATAAGACCATAGCCAACCATACATATACTCAACATAAATCCACATACAACCCATGCTTAACTTTAAAAGAACACATGTCATTTCATTACCATAGGACCTCTACCTAATATAACCTTAAGACACACTTGAGTGAGACAAGAAGTGACCGCCCATACAACCTCTTCAAGCACACTTAAGTGTTCCCCAAGATTACCTTAGATAAGGACATTTCCTTTACAACATAACATCAATAGACCAACATTCTTTAAGAAACCATTTTGGAGACATTCAAGCACATAAGGGGACTTTCACATAATAGTCGTTAGACTTAGGGAACTCACTTTAGTATCTTCAAAGCCTACTCGTGCCATGTGTAGATAACATCCCATACTACTACCTACACGTTGTAGAACCTATCCAATAACTAGAGTGCACATCCCACATGATGGGAATAGGCATTAACCGACATAGACCATGCAAGCTAGACATGGAATCCGGTATCATAAAACCCTACACCGTGGAAGGTGTTCTACTTGCCAAGGGTAGAACTAGGACACATCCCATGTAGGCACATGGTTTAGGGGATGTCCAAGGAAGTTCATTGTGCCTAATCTCATACTCAACTAGGCCACCTTCCTAACCACATCCACTCGGTGCTAGCCTTGTTTCCCATAGAGTATTCAATCACATATGTACTTAGAGAAGGTTCCTTTTCTAGTTCAACCAACTCATAGTACCTCTTCCCAAGAAAGGCCCCATTTCTTAGTCATGGCCAATCAAGGTTCATAAGGATAGCTCATTAAATCCCCCTGGAAGGGTGCCTTAGGCCTACCGATTTTTCATTAAGGGTGCCTTAAGCCTACCGGTCCAAGGTTCATCATTTCACACATGAGAAGGGCTACCACCATTAGGTCTACCGATTTCATGGTTTTACATTTACTTAGGAAAGCTAGACTTATGAAAGGGCACCATTTCTTAGTTTTGCCGATTCAAGTCTTGGCCTAGAATTCCTCTTTTAGCATTTATAGAAAGGGCACCATTTCTTAGTTTTGCCGATTCAAGTCTTGGCCTAGAATTCCTCTTTTAGCATTTATAGAAAGGGCACCATTTCTTAGTTTTGCCGATTCAAGTCTTGGTCTAGAATTCCTCTTTTAGCACTTATAGAAAGGGCATCATTTCTTAGTTTTGCCGATTCAAGTCTTGGTCTAGAATTCCTCTTTTAGCATTTATAGAAAAGGCACCATTTCGTAGTTTTGCCCATTTCACACATTCATGCATTCAAGACTTTAAGTAACAAGGAGGGACACTTTAGTCTACCAACCAACTTACAACATTTTCTTTTAAGGATACTTCAAAATCCAACATCATTTCATATATACATCATGAGAAATCATACTTTAACTCACAATGCTATCCACTATACATAGGATCATCACAAGATCACATAAAACTCATTCACATCATACCTTCACATATAGATTCAACATAAAACTTTACATATAGCTTCATATAGTACTTTGCATATAGCCTCATATGTGTATAATAATACAACAATATAATAACATTCATATAATGTCCTTCAAGGCCTCAATTCACGATAATACAACAAATAACCACCTCAACCAAAGGTGGATCAAACCAATCAATAACAATTATATCAATACTAAGAGATTAAGCCATCTTACCATTCTCCAAAGTCATAACCAACATTATTCATAAAGTAGGTCAACTTACCATCTTTTCCAAGCCACAATCACCATCCTTAATTCTCCATAATACCACAATAAAATAACATAGATAACAGTAGAATTTACCTATACAATACGAGCTAAACATAATCCAATAATCAACATAATGACGGATTCACTATTTGCCCATTCAAGGCTCAAATCTCATATCCTTCAATTCAACATCAATTCTTCACAATTCAACATATATAATACCATATATCAACAGCCCATACCATACTAAACACAATTCTATTATCATCTACTCAAAATCAATACACCCACTTTATGGTGAAATTTAGAGAATTTAAAAAAATATGGGTTCATCAAGATTTCTTTATAAAAACCATTAATAATCATTAATAACAATATAAATCATCATTTAAAACCTTTTTATGCAAGAACCCATGCTAGAATCGAAATTAGGACTTTAGGATTTTTGAAGAACTTTGAAAATACTTTGAATTGGCTCTTTGATTGAAAGAGGAATCAAAGATAAAGAGTCCCCATACCTTAACTAAGAATCCCCAAGCAATTTGAGAAAGAACCACCTTAAAATCGTCAAACCCTAGCTCCTAGTTCTTGATCTTCTTCAATGGAGGATTGTAGAGAATATATTTGAGAGGAGGTGAGTTCTTTTTAATTCTGAGAGGAGTGACTTAAATGAAAGGAATTGGGTCATAAAAAGGTCTTATAGTTGCTAGGAAAGGAAAAGAATAGCATAGGGTCAATTTTGGAAAAGGACTAAGGACCCATAAAGTCTTGACTTAAAAATTGTGCCCCTTCCCGTCTTAGTTCGCCCTTTGTTGCCGCCTGCGAGTGCTTCATATTTCGGACATAACTTTTTACTCCAAGATCGGAATAGGGCAAACTCGGTGGCGTTGGAAAGAGGACTGAGAGACCTTTAATTGGATAGGTAAATGCACACCTAATTCATCTTGAGCTAAAAGATATGACCATTTAACATAGGATCATCACAAGATGACATAAAACTCAGTCACATCATACCTTCACATATAGCTTCACATAAAACTTTACATATAGCTTTATATAGTGATTTGCATATAGCCTCATATGTGTATAATAATACAACAATATAATAACATTCATATAATGCCCTTCATTGCCTCGATTCACGATAATACAACAAATAACCACCTCCACCAAAAGTGGATCAAACCAATCAATAACAATTATATCAATACTAAGAGACTAAGCCATCTCACCATTCTCCAAAGTCATAACCAACATTATTCATAAAGTAGGTCAACTTACCATCTTTTCCGAGCCACAATCACCATCCTTAATTCTCCATAATACCACAATAAAATAACATAGATAATAGTAGAATTTACCTATACAATACGAGCTAAACATAATCCAATAATCAACATAACGACCGATTCACTATTTGCCCATTCAAGGCTCAAATCTCATATCCTTCAATTCAACATCAATTCTTCACAATTCAACATATATAATACCATATATGAACAGCCCATACCATACTAAACACAATTCTATTATCATCTACTCAAAATTAATACACCCACTTTATGGTGAAATTTAGAGAATTTGAAAAAACATGGGTTCATGGAGATTTCTTTATAAAAACCATTAATAATCATTAATAACAATATAAATCATCATTAAAACCTTTTTATACAAGAACCCATGCTAGAATCGAAATTAGGACTTTAGGATTTTTGAAGAACTTTGAAAATACTTTGAATTGGCTCTTTGATTGAAAAAAAGGAATCAAAGATAAAGAGTCCTCATACCTTAACCAAGAATCCCCAAGCACTTTGAAAAAGAACCACCTTAAAATCGTCATACCCTAGCTCCTAGTTCTCGACCTTCTTCAATGGAGGATTGTAGAGAATATATTTGAGTGGAGGTGGGTTTCTTTGTAATTCTGAAAGGAGTGACTTAAATGAAAGGAATTGGGTCATGAAAAGGTCTTATAGTTGCTAGGAAAGGAAAAGAATGGCATAGGGTCAACTTGGGAAAAGGACTAAGGACCCGTAAAGTCTTGACTTAAAAATATGTGCCCCTTTCGGTCTTAGTTCGCCCTTTGTTGCAGCCTGCCACTGCTTCATATTTCGGACATAACTTTTTAGTCCAAGATCGGAATTGGGCAAACGTTGGAAAGAGGACTCAGAGACCTTTAATTGGATAGGTAAAGGCCCACCTAATTCATCTATAGCTAAATAATATGACCATTTAACATAGGATCATCACAAGATCACATAAAACTAATTCACATCATACATTCACATATAGCTTGACTTAAAACTTTACATATAACTTCATATAGTGCTTTCATATAGCCTCATATGTGTACAATAATACAACAATATAATAACATTCATATAATGCCCTTCATGGCCTCAATTCACGATAATACAACAAATAACCACCTCCACCAAAGGTGGATCAAACCAATCAATAACAATTATATCAATACTAAGAGATTAAGCCATCTTACCATTCTCCAAAGCCATATCCAACATTATTTATAAAGTAGGTCAACTTACCATCTTTTCTAAGCCACAATCACCATCCTTAATTCTCCATAATACTACAATAAAATAACATAGATAATAGTAGAATTTAGCTATACAATATGAACTAAACATAATCCAACAATCAACATAAGGACCGATTCACTATTTGCTCATTCAAGGCTCAAATCCTTCAATTCAACATCAATTCTTCACAATTCAACATATATAATACCATATATGAACAACCCATACCATACTAAACATAATTCTATTATCATATACTAAAAATCAATACACTCACTTTATGGTGAAATTTAGAGAATTTGAAAAAACATGGGTTCATGAACATTTCTTTATAAAAAAAATTAATAATCATTAATAACAATATAAATCATCATTTAAAACCATTTTTATGCAAGAACCCATTCTAGAATCGACATTAGGACTTTAGGATTTTTGAAGAACTTTGAAAATATATTGAATTTGGCTCTTTGATTGAAAAAGGAATCAAAGATAAAGAGTCCTCATACCTTAACTAAGAATCCCCAAGCAATTTGAGAAAGAACCACCTTAATATCGTCAAACCCTAGCTCCTAGTTCTTGACCTTTTTCAATGGAGGATTGTAGAGAATATATTTGAGAAGAGTCTTTTTAATTCTAAGAGGAGTGACTTAAATGAAAGGAATTGGGTCATAAAAAGGTCTTATAGTTGCTAGGAAAGGAAAAGATTAGCATAGGGTCAATTTTGGAAAAGGACTAAGGACCCATAAAGTCTTGACTTAAAAATCGTGCCCCTTCCCGTCTTAGTTCACCTTTTGTTGCAGCTTGCCAGTGCTTCGTATTTCGGACATAACTTTTTACTCCAAGATCGGAATTGGGCAAACGTTGGAAAGAGGACTCAGAGACCACTAATTGGATAGGTAAAGGCCCACCTAATTCATCTTGAGCTAAATAATATGACCATTTAACATAGGATCATCACAAGATCCCATAAAACTCATTCACATCATACCCTCACATATAGCTTCACAGAAAACTTTTCATATTGCTTCATATAGTGCTTTGCATATAGCCTCATATGTGTATAATAATACAACAATATAATAACAATCATATAATGCCCTTCATGGCCTCAATTCACGATAATACAACAAATAACCACCTCCACCAAAGGTGGATCAAACCAATGAATAACAATTATATCAATACTTAGAGACTAAGCCATCTTACCATTCTCCAAAGGCACAACCAACCTTATTCATAAAGTAGGTCAACTTACCATCTTTTCCAAGCCACAATCACCATCCTTAATTCTCCATAATACCACAATAAAATAACATAGATAATAGTAGAATTTACCTATACAATACGAGCTAAACATAATCCAATAATCAACATAAGGATCGATTCACTATTTGCCCATTCAAGGCTCAAATCGCAAATCCTTCAGTTCAACATCAATTCTTCACAATTCAATATATATAATACCATAAATGAACAACCCATACCATACTAAACACAATTCTATTATCATCTACTCAAAATCAATACACCCACTTTATGGTGAAATTTAGAGAATTTGAAAAAAATGGGTTCAATGAGATTTCTTTATGAAAACCATTAATAATCATTAATAACAATATAAATCATCATTTAAAACCTTTTTATGCAAGAACCCATGCTAGAATCGAAATTAGGACTTTAGGATTTTGAAAAACTTTGAAAATACTTTGAATTGACTCTTTGATTGAAAAAGGAATCAAAGATAAAGAGTCCCCATACCTTAA
>NW_006239091.1:1000839-1006892 GCF_000226075.1 Solanum tuberosum | reverse complement strand
CGATTCACTATTTGCCCATTCAAGGCTCAAATCTCATATCCTTCAATTCAACATCAATTCTTCACAATTCAACATATATAATACCATATATGAACAGCCCATACCATACTAAACACAATTCTATTATCATCTACTCAAAATCAATACACCCACTTTATGGTGAAATTTAGAGAACTTGAAAAAACATGGGTTCATGAAGATTTCTTTATAAAAACCATTAATAATCATTAATAACAATATAAATCATCATTTAAAACTTTTTTTATGCAAGAACCCATGCTAGAATCGAAATTAGGACTTTTGGATAGTTGAAGAACTTTGAAAATACTTTGAATTAGCTCTTTGATTGAAAAAGGAATCAAAGATAAAGAGTCCCGATACCTTAACCAAGAATCCCCAAGCAATTTGAAAAAGAACCACCTTAAAAATCGTCAAACCCTAGCTCCTAGTTCTTGACCTTCTGCAATGGAGGATTGTAGAGAATATATTTAAGAAGAGGTGGGTTTCTTTTTAATTCTGAGAGGAGTGACTTAAATGAAAGGAATTGGGTCATAAAAAGGTCTTATAGATGATAGGAAAGGAAAAGAATAGCAATAGGGTCAATTTTGGAAAGGACTAAGGACCCATAAAGTCTTGACTTAAAAACTGAGCCTCTTCCCGTCTCAGTTCGGCCTTTGTTGCAGCCTGCCAGTGCTTCATATTTCGGACATAACTTTTTAGTCCAAGATCGGAATTGGGAAAACGTTGGAAAGAGGACTCAGAGACCTTTAATTGGATAAGTAAAGGCCCACCTAATTCATCTTGAGCTAAAAGATATGACTATTTAAAATAAGATCATCACAAGATCACATAAAACTGATTCACATCATACCTTCACATATAGCTTGACTTAAAACTTTACATATAACTTCATATAGTGCTTTCATATTGCCTCATATGTGTATAATAATACAACAATATAATAAAATTCATATAATGCCCTTCATGGCCTCAATTCACGATAATACAACAAATAACCACCTCCATCAAAGGTGGACCAAACCAATCAATAACAATTATATCAATACTAAGAAATTAAGCCATCTTACCATTCTCCAAAGCCATAACCAACATTATTCATAAAGTAGGTCAGCTTACCATCTTTTCTAAGCCACAATCACCATCCTTAATTCTCCATAATACTACAATAAAATAACATAGATAATAGTAGAATTTACCTATACAATATGAGCTAAACATAATCCCATAATCAACATAAGGACCGATTCACAATTTGCTCTTTCAAGGCTCAAATCCTTCAATTCAACATCAATTCTTCACAATTCAAAATATATAATACCATATATGAACAACCCGTACCATACTAAACACAATTCTATTATCATCTACTCAAAATCAATACACCATTTTATAGTGAAATTTGGAGAATTTGAAAAAACATGGGTTCATGAATATTTCTTTATAAAAACCATTAATGATCATTAATAACAATATAAATCATCATTTAAAATCATTTTTATGCAAGAACCCATGCTAGAATCGAAATTACGACTTTAGGATTTTTGAAGAACTTTGAAAATACTTTGAATTGGCTCTTTGATTGAAAAATAAATCAAAGATAAAGAGTCCCAATACCTTAACTAAAAATCCCCAAGCAATTTGAGAAAGAACCACCTTAAAATCGTCAAACCCTAGCTCCTAGTTCTTGACCTTCTTCAATGGAGGATTGTAGAGAATATATTTGAGAGGAGGTGGGTTTCTTTTTAATTCTAAGAGGAGTGACTTAAATGAAAGGAATTGGGTCATAAAAAGGTCTTATAGTTGCTAAGAAAGGAAAAGAATAGCATATGATCAATTTTGGAAAAGGACTAAGGACCCATAAAGTCTTGACTTAAAAATTGTGCCCCTTCCCGTCTTAGTTCGCCCTTTGTTGCAGCCCGCCAGTGCTTCATATTTCGGGCATAACTTTTTACTCCAAGATCGGAATTGGGCAAAAGGTTGGAAAGAGGACTCAGAGACCTTTAATTGGATAGGTAAAGGCCCACCTAATTCATCTTGAGCTAAATAATATGACAATTTAACATAGGATCATCACAAGATCCCATAAAACTGATTCACATCATACCTTCACATATAGCTTCACATAAAACTTTACATATTGCTTCATATAGTGCTTTGCATAAAGCCTCATATGTGTATAATAATACAACAATATAATAATATTCATATAATGCCCTTAATGGCCTCAATTCACGATAATAAAACAAATAACCACCTCCACCAAAGGTGGATCAAACCAATGAATAACAATTATATCAATACTGAGAGATTAAGCTATCTTACCATTCTCCAAAGCCATAACCAACATTATTCATAAAGTAGGCCAACTTACCATCTTTTCCAAGCCACAATCCCCATCCTTAATTCTCCATAATACCACAATAAAATAACATAGATAATAGTAGAATTTACCTATACAATACGAGCTAAACATAATCCAATAATCAACATAAGGCCCGATTCACTATTTTCCCATTCAAGGCTCAATTCTCAAATCCTTCAATTCAACATCAATTCTTCACAATTCAACATATATAATACCATATATGAACAACCCATACCATACTAAAAACAATTCTATTATCATCTACTCAAAATTAATACACCCACTTTATGGTGAAATTTAGAGAATTTGAAAAAACATAGGTTCATGAAGATTACTTTATAAAATTCATTAATAATCATTAATAACAATATAAATTATCATTTAAAACCATTTTTATGCAAGAACCCATGCTAGAATCGAAATTAGGACTTTGGGATTTTTGAAGAACTTTGAAAATACTTTGAATTGGCTCTTTGATTGAAAAAGGAATCGAAGATAAAGAGTCCCCATACCTTAACTAAGAATCCCCAAGCAATTTGAGAAAGAACCACAGTAAAATCGTCAAACCCTAGCTCCTAGTTCTTGACCTTCTTCAATGGAGGATTGTAGAGAATATATTTGAGAAGAGGTGGATTTCTTTTTAATTCTGGTAGGAGTGACTTAAATGAAAGGAATTGGGTCATAAAAAGGTCTTATAGTTGCTAGGAAAGGAAAAGAATAGCATAGGGTTAATTTTGGAAAAAGACTAAGGACCCATAAAGTCTTGACTTAAAAATTGTGCCCCTTCCCGTCTTAGTTCGCCCTTTGTTGCAGCCTGCCAGTGCTTCATATTTCGGCATACTTTTACTCCAAATCGGAATTGGGCAAACGTTGGAAAGTGGACTCAGAGACCTTTAATTGGATAGGTAAAGGCCACCTAATTCATCTATAGCTAAATAATATGACCATTTAACATAGGATCATCACAAGATCACATAAAACTCTTTCACATCATACATTCACATATAGCTTGACTTAAAACTTTACATATAACTTCATATAGTGCTTTCATATAGCCTCATATGTGTATAATAATACAACAATATAATAACATTCATATAATGCCCTTCATGGCCTCAATTCACGATAATACAACAAATAACCACCTCCACCAAAGGTGGATCAAACCAATCAATAACAATTATATCAATACTAAGAGATTAAGCCATCTTACCATTCTCCAAAGCCATAACCAACATTATTTATAAAGTAGGTCAACTTACCATCTTTTCTAAGCCACGATCACCATCCTTAATTCTCCATAATACGACAATAAAATAACATAGATAATAGTAGAATTTACCCACATAATACGAGCTAAACATAATCCAATAATCAACATAAGGACCGATTCACAATTTGCTCTTTCAAGGCTCAAATCCTTCAATTCAACATCAATTCTTCACAATTCAACATATATAATACCATATATGAACAACCCATACCATACTAAACACAATTCTATTATCATCTACTCAAAATCAATAAACTCAAATCTCAAATCCTTCAATTAAACATTAATTCCTCACAATTCAACATATATAATACCATATATGAACAACCCATACCATACTAAACACAATTCTATTATCATCTACTCAAAATCAATACACCCACTTTATGCTGAAATTTGGAGAATTTGTAAAAACATGGGTTCATGAAGATTTCTTTATAAAAACCATTAATAATCATTAATAACAATATAAATCATCATTTAAAACCCTTTTATGCAAGAACCTATGCTATAATCGAAATTAGGACTTTAGGATTGTTGAAGAACTTTGAAAATACTTTGAATTAGCTCTTTGATTGAAAAAAAGAATCAAAGATAAAGAGTCCCCATACCTTAACTAAGAATCCCCAAGCAATTTGAGAAAGAACCACCTTAAAATCGTCAAACTGGATAGTTGAAGAACTTTGAAAATACTTTGAATTGGCTCTTTGATTGAAAAATAAATCAAAGATAAAGAATCCCCAATCAATTTGAGAAAGAACCACCTTAAAATCGTCAAACCCTAGCTCCTAGTTCTTGACCTTTTTCAATGGAGGATTGTAGAGAATATATTTGAGAGGAGGTGAGTTTCTTTTTAATTCTGAGAGGAGTGACTTAAATGAAAGGAATTGGGTCATAAAAAGGTCTTATAGTTGCTAGGAAAGGAAGAGAATAGCATAGGGTCAATTTTGGAAAAGGACTAAGGACCCATAAAGTCTTGACTTAAAAATTGTGCCGCTTCCCGTCTTAGTTCGCCCTTTGTTGCAGCCTACCAGTGCTTCATATTTCGGGCATAACATTTTACTCCAAGATCGAAATTGGGAAAACGTTGGAAAGAGGACTCAGAGACCTTTAATTAGATAGGTAAAGGCCCACCTAATTCATCTTGAGCTAAATAATATGACCATTTGACATAGGATTATCACAAGATCCCATAAAACTGATTCACATCATACCTTCACATATAGCTTCATATAAAACTTTACATATAGCTTCATATAGTGCTTTGCACATAGCCTCATATGTGTATAATAATACAACAATATAATAACATTCTTATAATGCCATTCATGGCCTCAATTCACGATAATACAACAAATAACCACCTCCACCAAAGGTGGATCAAACCAATCAAAAACAATTATATCAATACTAAAAGATTAAGCCATCTTACCATTCTCCAAAGCCATAACCAACATTATTCATAAAGTAGGTCAACTTACCATCCTTTCCAAGACACAATCACCATCCTTAATTCTCCATAATACCACAATAAATAAAATAGATAATAGTAGAATTTACCTATACAATACGAGCTAAACATAGTCCAATAATCAACATAACGACCGATTCACTATTTGCCCATTCAAGGCTCAAATCTCAAATCCTTCAATTCAACCTCAATTCTTCACAATTCAACATATATAATACCATATATGAACAACCCATACCATACTAAACACAATTCTATTATCATCTACTCAAAATCAACACACCCACTTTATGATGAAATTTGGAGAATTTGAAAAAACATGGGTTCATGAAGATTTCTTGATAAAAAACCATTAATAATCATTAATAACAATATAAATCATCATTTAAAACCATTTATATGCAAGAACCCATGCTAGAATCGAAATTAGGACTTTAGGATTGTTGAAGAACTTTGAAAATACTTTGAATTGGCTCTTTAATTGAAAAATAAATCAAAGATAAAGAGTCCCCATACCTTAACTAAGTATCCCAAGCAATTTGAGATAGAACCACCTTAAAATCATCAAACCCTAGCTCCTAGTTCTTGACCTTCTTCAATGGAGGATTGTAGAGAATATATTTGAGAGGAGGTGGGTTTCTTTTAATTCTGAGGGGAGTGACTTAAATGAAAGGAATTGGGTCATAAAAAGGTCTTATAGTTACTAGGAATGGAAAAGAATTGCATAGGGTCAATTTTAGAAAAGGACTAAGGACCCATAAAGTCTTGACTTAAAAATTGTGCCCCTTCCCGTCTTAATTCGGCCTTTGTTGCAGCCTGCCGGTGCTTCATATTTCGGACATAACTTTTTAGTACAAGATCGGAATAGGGCAAACGTTGGAAAGAGGACTCAGAGACCTTTAATTGGATAGGTAAAGGACCAC
>NW_006239091.1:996474-1000229 GCF_000226075.1 Solanum tuberosum | reverse complement strand
CCTTAAAATCGTCAAACCCTAGCTCCTAGTTCTTGACCTTCTTCAATGGAGGATTGTAGAGAATATATTTGAGAGGAGGTGGGTTTCTTTTTAATTCTGAGAGGAGTGACTTAAATGAAAGGAATTGGGTCATAAAAAGGTCTTATAGTTGCTAGGAAAGGAAAATAATAGCATAGGGTCATTTTGGAAAAGGACTAAGGACCCATAAAGTCTTGACTTAAAAATTGTGCCCCTTCCCGTCTTAATTCGGCCTTTGTTGCAGCCTGCCGGTGCTTCATATTTCGGACATAACTTTTTAGTACAAGATCGGAATAGGGCAAACGTTGGAAAGAGGACTCAGAGACCTTTAATTGGATAGGTAAAGGCCCACCTAATTCATCTTGAGCTAATATATATGACTATTTAACATAAGATCATCACAAGATCACATAAAACTCATTCACATCATATCTTCACGTATAGCTTGACTTAAAACTTTACATATAACTTCATATAGTACTTTCATAATGCCTCATATGTGTATAATAATACAACAATATAATAACATTCATATAATGCCCTTCATGGCCTCAATTCACTATAATACAACAAATAACCACCTCTATCAAAGGTGGATCAAACCAATCAATAACAATTATATCAATACTAAGAAATTAAGCCATCTTACAATTCTCCAAAGCCATAACCTACATTATTCATAAAGTAGGTCAACTTACCATCTTTTCTAAGCCACAATCACCATCCTTAATCTCCATAATACTACAATAAATAACATAGATAATAGTAGAATTTACCTATACAATATGAGCTAAACATAATCCCATAATCAACAGAAGGACCGATTCACTCTTTGCTCATTCAAGGCTCAAATCCTTCAATTCAACATCAATTCTTCACAATTCAAAATATATAATACCATATATGAACAACCCATACCATACTAAACACAATTCTATTATCATCTACTCAAAATCAATACACCACTTTATAGTGAAATTTGGAGAATTTGAAAAAACATGGGTTCATGAAGATTTCTTTATAAAAAACCATTAATGATCATTAATAACAATATAAATCATCATTTAAAACTATTTTTATGCAAGAAACCATGCTAGAATCGAAATTACGACTTTAGGATTTTTGAAGAACTTGGAAAATACTTTGAATTGGCTCTTTGATTGAAAAATAAATCAAAGATAAAGAGTCCCCATACCTTAACTAAGAATCCCCAAGCAATTTGAGAAAGAACCACCTTAAAATCGTCAAAACCCTAGCTCCTAGTTCTTGACCTTCTTCAATGGAGGATTGTAGAGAATATATTTGAGAGGAAGTGGGTTCTTTTTAATTCTAAAAGGAGTGACTTAAATGAAAGGAATTGGGTCATAAAAAGGTCATATAGTTTCTAGGAAAGGAAAAGAATAGCATAGGGTCAATTTTGGAAAAGGACTAAGGACCCATAAAGTCTTGACTTAAAAATTGTACCCCTTCCCGTCTTAGTACGCCCTTTGTTGCAGCCTGCCAGTGCTTCATATTTCGGGCATAGCTTTTTACTCTAAGATCGGAATTGGGGAAACGTTGGAAAGAGGACTCAGAGACCTTTAATTGGATAGGTAAAGGCTCACCTAATTCATTTTGAGCTAAATAATATGACTATTTAACATAGAATCATCACAAGATCCCATAAAACTGATTCACATCATACCTTCACATATAGTTTCACATAAAACTTTACATATTGCTTCATATAGTGCTTTGCATATAGCCTCATATGTGTATAATAATACAACAATATAATAACATTCATATAATGCCCTTAATGGCCTCAATTCATGATAATAAAACAAATAACCACCTCCATCAAAGGTGGATCAAACCAATGAATAACAATTATATCAATACTGAGAGATTAAGCTATCTTACCATTCTCCAAAGCCATAACCAACATTATTCATAAAGTAGGTCAACTTACCATCTTTTCCAAGCCACAATCAGCATCCTTAATTCTCCATAATACCACAATAAAATAACATAGATAATAGTAGAATTTACATATACAATACGAGCTAAACATAATCCAATAATCAATATAAGGCCCGATTCACTATTTGCCCATTCAAGGATCAAATCTCAAATCCTTCAATTCAACATCAATTCTTCACAATTCAACATATATAATACCATATATGATCAACCCATACCATACTAAAAACAATTCTATTATCATCTACTAAAAATCAATACACCCACTTTATGGTGAAATTTAGAGAATTTGAAAAAACATGGGTTCATGAAGATTTCTTTATAAAATTCACTAATAATCATTAATATTAATATAAATCATCATTTAAAACCATTTTTATGCAAGAACCCATGCTAGAATCGATATTAGGACTTTAAGATTTTTGAAGAACTTTGAAAATACTTTGAATTGGCTCTTTAATTGAAAAAGGAATCAAAGATAAAGAGTCCCCATACCTTAACTAAGAATCCCCAAGCAATTTGAGAAAGACCCACATTAAAATCGTCAAACCCTAGCTCCTAGTTCTTGACCTTCTTCAATGGAGGGTTGTAGAGAATATATTTGAGAATAGGTAGGTTTCTTTTTAATTCTGAGAGGAGTTACTTAAATGAAAGTAATTGGGTCATAAAAAGGTCTTATAGTTGCTAGGAAAGGAAAAGAATAGCATAGGGTCAATTTTGGAAAAGGACTAAGGACCCATAAAGTCTTGACTTAAAAATTGTACCCCTTCCCGTCTTAGTACGCCCTTTGTTGCAGCCTGCCAGTGCTTCATATTTCGGGCATAACTTTTTACTCCAAACCTTCACATATAGCTTCACATAAAACTCATTCACATCATTCCTTCACATATAGCTTCACATAAAACTCATTCACATCATTCCTTCACATATAGCTTCACATAAAACTCATTCACATCATTCCTTCACATATAGCTTCACATAAAACTCATTCACATCATTCCTTCACATATAGCTTCACATAAAACTTTACATATAGCTTCATATAGTACTTTGCATATAGCATCATATGTGTATAATACTCTAACAATATAATAACATTCATATAATGCCCTTCATGGCCTCAATTCACAATAAGACAACAAATAACCACGTCCACCAAAGGTGGATCAAACCAATCAATAACAATTATATCAATACTAAGAGATTAAGCCATCTTACCATTCTCCAAAGCCATAACCAACATTATTCATAAAGTAGGTCAACTTACCATCTTTTCCAAGCCACAATCACCATCTTTAATTCTCCATAATACCACAATAAAATAACATAGATATTAGTAGAATTTACCTACACAATACGAGCTAAACATAATCCAATAATCAACATAAGGACCGATTCACTATTTGCCCATTCAAAACTCAAATCTCAAATCCTTCAATTAAACATTAATTCCTCACAATTCAATATATATAATACCATATATGAACAACCCATACCATACTAAACCCAATTCTATTATCATCTACTCAAAATCAATACACCCACTTTATGGTGAGATTTGGAGAATTTGAAAAAACATGGGTTCGTGAAGATTTGTTTATAAAAACCATTAATAATCATTAATAACAATATAAATCATCATTTAAAACCTTTTTATGCAAGAACCCATGCTAGAATCGAAATTAGGACTTTATGATTTTTGGAGAACTTGGAAAATACTTTGATTTGGCTCCTTGAATGGAAGAGGAATCAAGGATAAAGGATCCCCATACCTT
>NW_006239091.1:992258-996033 GCF_000226075.1 Solanum tuberosum | reverse complement strand
AGAGGACTCAGAGACCTTTAATTGGATACGTAAAGGCCCACATAATTCATCTTGAGCTAAATAATATGACCATTTAACATAGGATCATCACAAGATCCCACAAAACTCATTCATATCATACCTTCACATATATCTTCAAATAAAACTTTACATATAGCTTCATATAGTGCTTTGCATATAGCCTCATATGTGTATAATAATACAACAATATAATAACATTCATATAATGCCATTCATGGCCTCAATTCACGATAATACAACAAATAACCACCTCCACCAAAGGTGGATCAACCCAATCAATAGAAATTATATCAATACTAAGAGATTAAGCCATCTTAGCATTCTCCAAAGCCATAACCAACATTATTCATAAAGTAGGTCAACTTACCATCTTTTCCAAGACACAATCAACATCCTTAATTCTCCATAATACCACAATAAAATAAAATAGATTATAGTAGAATTTACCTATACAATACGAGCTAAACATAATCCAATAATCAACATAAGGACCGATTCACAATTTGCTCTTTCAAGGCTCAAATCCTTCAATTCAACATCAATTCTTCACAATTCAACATATATAATACCATAAATGAACAACCCATACCATACTAAACACAATTCTATTATCATCTACTCAAAATCAATACACCCACTTTATGGTGAAATTTAGAGAATTTGAAAAAAATGGGTTCAATGAGATTTCTTTATGAAAACCATTAATAATCATTAATAACAATATAAATCATCATTTAAAACCTTTTTATGCAAGAACCCATGCTAGAATCGAAATTAGGACTTTAGGATTTTTGAAGAACTTTGAAAATACTTTGAATTCTCTCTTTGATTGAAAAAGGAATCAAAGATAAAGAGTCCCCATACCTTAACTAAGAATCCTCAAGCAATTTGAGAAAGAACCACCTTAATATCGTCAAACCCTAGCTCCTAGTTCTTGACCTTCTTCAATGGAGGATTGTAGAGAATATATTTGAGAGGAGGTGGGTTTCTTTTTAATTCTGAGAGGAGTGACTTAAATGAAAGGAATTGGGTCATAAAAAGGTCTTATAGTTGCTAGGAAAGGAAAAGAATAGCATAGGGTCAATTTTGGAAAAGGACTAAGGACCCATAAAGTCTTGACTTAAAAATTGTGCCCCTTCCCGTCTTAGTTCGCCCTTTGTTGCAGCCTGCCAGTGCTTCATATTTCTGGCATAACTTTTTACTCCAAGATCGGAATTAGGAAAACGTTGGAAAGAGGACTCAGAGACCACTAATTGGATAGGTAAAGGCCCACCTAATTCATCTTGAGCTAAATAATATGACCATTTAACATAAGGATCATCATAAGATCCCATAAAACGCGTTCATATCATACCTTCACATATAGCTTCACATAAAACCTTACATATAGCTTCATATAGTGCTTTGCATATAGCCTCATATGTGTATAATAATACAACAATATAATAACATTCATATAATGCCATTCATGGCCTCAATTCACGATAATACAACAAATAACCACCTCCACCAAAGGTGGATCAAACCAATCAATAGAAATTATATCAATACTAAGAGATTAAGCCATCTTACCATTCTCCAAAGCCATAACCAACATTATTCATAAAGTAGGTCAACTTACCATCTTTTCCAAGACACAATCACCATCCTTAATTCTCCATAATACCACACTAAAATAACATTGATAATAGTAGAATTTACCTATAAAATACGAGCTAAACATAATCCAATAATCAACATAAGGACCGATTTACTATTTGCCCATTCAAGGCTCAAATCCATCAATTCAACATCAATTCTTCAGATTTCAACATATATAATACCATAAATTAACAGCCCATACCATACTAAACACAATTCTATTATCATCTACTCAAAATGAATACACCCACTTTATGGTGAAATTTAGAGAATTTGAAAAAAATGGGTTCAATGAGATTTCTTTATGAAAACCATTAATAATCATTAATAACAATATACATCATCATTTAAAACCCTTTTATGCAAGAACCTATGCTATAATCGAAATTAGGACTTTAGGATTGTTGAAGAACTTTGAAAATACTTTGAATTGGCTCTTTGATTGAAAAATAAATCAAAGATAAAGTGTCCCCATACCTTAACTAAGTATCCCCAAGCAATTTGAGATAGAACCACCTTAAAATAGTCAAACCCTAGCTCCTAGTTCTTGACCTTCTTCAATGGAGGATTGTAGAGAATATATTTGAGAGGAGTGGGTTCTTTTAATTCTGAGAGGAGTGACTTAAATGAAAGGAATTCGGTCATAAAAATGTCTTATAGTTTCTAGGAAAGGAAAAGAATAGCATAGGATCAATTTTGGAAAAGGACTAAGGACCCATAAAGTCTTGACTAAAAAATTGTGCCCCTTCACGTCTTAGTTCGCCCTTTGTTGCAGCCTGCCAGTGCTTCATATTTCGGGCATAACTTTTTACTCCAAAATCAGAATTGGGAAAACGTTGGAAAGAGGACTCAGAGACCTTTAATTGGATAGGTAAAGGCCCAGCTAATTCATCTTTAGCTAAATAATATGACCATTTAACATAGGATCATCACAAGATCCCATAAAACTCATTTCCATCATACCTTCACATATAGCTTCACATAAAACTTTACATACAGCTTCATATAGTGCTTTGCATATAGACTCATATGTGTATAATAATACAACAATATAATAACATTCATATAATGCCATTCATGGCCTCAATTCACGATAATACAACAAATAACCACCTCCACCAAAGGTGGATCAAACCAATCAATAACAATTATATCAATACTAAGAGATTAAGCCATCTTACCACCCTTTTCAAAGGCCATAAGCCACAATACTCAATTCCATGCCAATTATACAATATTTATCAAGTTTGATCAACTTACCCTCTTTCGAAAACATGGGTTCATGGGGATATCTTTCTAAACACCATTAATAATCATTAATAACAATATATATCATCATTTAAAACCATTTTTATACAAGAACATATGCTAGAATCGAAATTAGGACTCTAGGATTTTTGAAGAACTTTGAAAATACTTTGAATTGGCTCTTTGATTGAAAAAGGAATCAAAGATAAAGAGTCCACATACCTTAACTAAGAATCCCCAAGCAATTTGAGAAAGAACCACCTTAAAATCGTCAAACCCTAGCTCCTAGTTCTCGACATTCTTCAATGGAGGATTGTAGAGAATATATTTGAGAGGAGATGGATTTCTTTTTAATTCTGAGAAGAGTGACTCAAATGAAAGGAATTGAGTTATAAAAAAGTCTTATAGTTGCTAGGAAAGGAAAAGAATAGCATTGGGTCAACTTTGGAAAAGGACTAAGGACCCATAAAGTCTTGACTTAAAAATTGTGCCCCTTCCCGTCTTAGTTCGCCCTTTGCTGCAGCCTGCCAGTGCTTCATTTTTCCGGCAAAACTTTTTACTCCAAAGTCGAAATTGGGCAAACTCGGTGGCATTGGAAAGAAAACTCAGACACCTTTAATTGGATAGGTAAAGGTCCACCAAATTAATCTTGAACTAAAAGATATCATCATTTAACATAGGATCATCACAAGATCGCATAAAACACATTCACATCATACCTTCACATATAGCTTCACATAAAACTTTACATATAACTTCATATAGTGCTTTCATATAGCCTCATATGTGTATAATAATACAACAATATAATAACATTCATATAATGCCCTTCATGGCCTCAATCATAATACATTCCATAAGTAGA
>NW_006239091.1:991798-992153 GCF_000226075.1 Solanum tuberosum | reverse complement strand
ACCCATAACCAATATTATTCATAAAGTAGGTCAACTTACCATCTTTTCCAAGCCACAATGACCATCCTTAATTTTCCGTAATACTACACTCAAATAACATAGATAATAGTAGAATTTACCTATAAAATACGAGCTAAACATAATCCAATAATCAACATAAGGACCGATTCACTATTTGCTCATTCAAGGCTCAAATCCTTCAATTCAACATCAATTCTTCACAATTCAACATATATAAAACCATATATGAACAGCCCATACCATACTAAACACAATTCTATTATCATCTACTCAGAATCAATACACCCACTTTATGGTGAACTTTAGAGAATTTGAAAAAACATGGGTTCATGAA
>NW_006239091.1:986059-986312 GCF_000226075.1 Solanum tuberosum | reverse complement strand
GCCATAACCAATATTATTCATAAAGTAGGTCAACTTACCATCTTTTCCAAGCCACAATGACCATCCTTAATTTTCCGTAATACTACACTCAAATAACATAGATAATAGTAGAATTTACCTATAAAATACGAGCTAAACATAATCCAATAATCAACATAAGGACCGATTTACTATTTGCCCATTCAAGGCTCAAATCCATCAATTCAACATCAATTCTTCAGATTTCAACATATATAATACCATATATGAACAG
>NW_006239091.1:984177-985977 GCF_000226075.1 Solanum tuberosum | reverse complement strand
GAAAACATGGGTTCATGGGGATTTCTTTTTAAAAATCATTAATAATCGTTAATAACAGTATAAATCATCTTTTAAAACCTTTTTATGCAAGAACCCATGCTAAAATCAAAATTAGGACTTAAGGATTTTTGAAGAACTTTGAAAATACTTTGAATTGGCTCTTTGATTGAAAAAGGAATCAAAGATAAAGAGTCTCCATACCTTAACTAAGAATCTCCAAGCAATTTGAGAAAGAACCACATTAAAATCGTCAAACCCTAGCTCCTAGTTCTTGACGTTCTTCAATGGAGAATTGTAGAGACTATATTTGAGAGGAGGTGGGTTTCTTTTTAATTCTGAGAGGAGTGATTTAAATTAAAGGAGTTGAGTCATAAAAAGGTCGTATAGTTGCTTGGAAAGGAAAAGAATAGCATCGGGTCAATTTTGGAAAAGGACTAAGGACCCATAAAGTCTTGACTTAAAAATTGTGCCCCTTCCCGTCTTAGTTCGCCCTTTGTTGCAGCCTACTAGTGCTTCATATTTAGGGCATAACATTTTATTCCAAGGTCGGAATTGGGCAAATTCGGTGGCATTGAAAAGAGGATTCAGAGACATTTAATTTGATAGGTAATGGCCCACCAAATTCATCTTGAGCTAAAAGATATGACCATTTAACATAGTATCATCACAAGATCACATAAAAAACTTATTCACATCATACCTTCACATATAGCTTTACATAAAACTTTACATATAGTTTCATATAGTACTTTGAATATACCCTCATATGTGTATAATAATACAACAATATAATAAAATTCATATAATCCCCTTCATGGCCTCAATTCATGATAATACAACAAATAACCACCTCCACCAAAGGTGGATCAAACCAATCAACAACAATTATATCAATACTAAGAGATTAAGCCATCTTACCATTATCCAAAGCCATAACCAACATTATTCATAAAGTAGGTCAACTTACCATCTTTTCCAAGCCACAATAACCATCCTTAATTCTCCATAATAGCACAATGAAATAACATAGATAATAGTAGAATCTACCTATACAATACGAGCTAAACATAATCCAATAATCAACATAACGACCGATTCACTATTTGCCCATTCAAGGCTCAAATTTCATATCCTTCAATTCAACATTAATTCTTCACAATTCAACATATATAATACCATATATGAATCGCCCATACCATACTAAACACAATTCTATTATCATCTACTCAAAATCAATACACCCACTTTTTGGTGAAATTTGGAGAATTTGAAAAAACATGGGTTCATGGAGATTTCTTTATAAAACCATTAATAATCATTAATAACAATATAAATCATCATTTAAAACCTTTTTATGCAAGAACCCATGCTAGAATCGAAATTAGGATTTTAGGATTTTTGAAGAACTTTCAAAATACTTTGAATTGGCTCTTTGATTGAAAAAGGAATTAAAGATAAAGATTCCCCATACTTTAACTAAGAATCCCCAAGCAATTTGAGAAAGAACCACCTTAAAATCGACAAACCCTAGCTCCTAGTTCTTGACCTTCTTCAATGGAGTATTGTAGAGAATATATTTGAGAGGAGGTGGCTTTCTTTTTAATTCTAAGAGGAGTGACTTTAATGAAAGGAATTGGGTCATAAAAAGGTCTTATAGTTGCTAGGAAAGGAAAAGAATAGCATAGGGTCAATTTTGGAAAAGGACTAAGGACCCATAAAGTCTTGACTTAAAAATTGTGCCCATTCCCGTCTAAACTCGTCCTTTGGACAGTGCTTCACTATTTCAGGCATAACTTTTTA
>NW_006239091.1:981181-982809 GCF_000226075.1 Solanum tuberosum | reverse complement strand
GGCAAACTCGGTGGCGTTGGAAAGAGGATTCAGAGACCTTTAATTGGATAGGTAAAGGCCACTTAATTCATTTTGAGCTAAAAGATATGACCATTTAATATAGTATCATCACAAGATCACATCATACTTTCACATATAGATTCATATAAAACTTTACATATAGCTTCATATAGTACTTTGCATATAGCATCATATGTGTATAATACTCTAACAATATAATAACATTCATATAATGCCCTTCATAGCCTCAATTCACGATAATACAACAAATAACCACCTCCACCAAAGGTGGATCAAACCAATCAATAACAATTATATCAATACTAAGAGATTAAGCCATCTTACCATTCTCCAAAGCCATAACCAACATTATTCATAAAGTAGGTCAATTTACCATTTTTTCCAATCTACAATCACCATCCTTAATTCTCCATAATACCACAATAAAATAAGTTAGATAATAGTAGAATTTACCTATACAATACGAGCTAAACATAATCCAATAATCAACATAACGATCGATTCACTATTTTCACATTCAAGGCTCAAATCTCATATCCTTCAATTTAACATCAATTCTTCACAATTCAACATATATAATACCATATATGAATAGCCCATACCATACTAAACACAATTCTATTATCATCTACTCAAAATCAATACACCCACTTTATGGTGAAATTTATAGAATTTGAAAAATCATGGGTTCATGGAGATTTCTTTATAAAACCATTAATAATCTTTAATAACAATATAAATCATCATTTAAAACCTTTTATGCAAGAACCCATGCTGGAATCGAAATTAGGACTTTAGGATTTTTGAAGAACTTTGAAAATATTTTGAATTGACTCTTTGATTGAAAAAGGAATCAAAGATAAAAAGTCCACATACCTTAACCAAGAATCCCCAAGCAATTTGAGAAAGAACCACCTTAAAATCGTCAAACCCTAGCTCCTAGTTCTTGACCTTCTTCAATGGAGGATTGTAGAGAATATATTTGAGAGCTGGTGGGTTTCTTTTTAATTCTAAGAGGAGTGACTTAAATGAAAGGAATTGGGTCATAAAAAGGTCTTATAGTTGCTAGGAAAGGAAAAGAATAGCATAGGGTCAATTTTGGAAAAGGACTAAGGACCCATAAAGTCTTGACTTAAAAATTGTGCCCCTTCCCGTCTTAGTTCGCCCTTTGTTGCAGCCTGCCAGTGCTTCACATTTCTGGTATAACTTTTTACTCTAAGGTGGGAATTAGGCAAACTCGGTGGCGTTGGAAAGAGGACTCAGAGACCTTTAATTGGATAGGTAAAGGCCACTTAATTCATTTTGAGCTAAAAGATATGACCATTTAAAGTTGACTCTTACAACTCACTAGTTCAAATGTCTAGTTTCCGGACGTCGCGGTAATTTCTCATCATTTCATCAAGTTCTCAACTCCAAACTCACATGTGAGGCTCTAGTTTCACTAGTTCATTTTTAGGGTCGTTACAATAACACTTCATAAGTCATATTAATACATATGGACCATCACCTAAGACAACTCTAAGTCATACTTGTGCAATGTGCAAGTAGCATGCCATAATACTACTCACACTAAGTACTCCTTTGAAGTCACCATAGGCAAGGCACAT
>NW_006239091.1:971913-978863 GCF_000226075.1 Solanum tuberosum | reverse complement strand
AACATTATTCATAAAGTAGGTCAACTTACCATCTTTTCCAAGCCCCAATCACCATCCTTAATTCTCCATAATACCACAATAGAATAACATAGATAATAGTAGAATTTAGCTATACAATACAAGCTAAACATAATCCAATAATCAACATAAGGACCAATTAACTATTTGCCCATTCAAAGCTCAAATCTCATATCCTTCAATTCAACATCAATTCTTCACAATTCAACATATATAATACCATACATCATCAATTCATCATAGATAGATGTAGAAAATCATAAGAGTCACTAATACAATCCAATCCAAACACAATTTCATAAACTTTGAATCATAAGCAAAAGACCCACTTCATAAGCAAATTTAGGAATTTAGGGAAAACATGGGTTCATGGGGATATCTTTCTAAACACCATTAATAATCATTAATAACAATATAAATCATCATTTAAAACCTTTTTATGCAAGAACCCATGCTAGAATCGAAATTAGGTCTTTAGGATTGTTGAAGAACTTTGAAAATACTTTGAATTGGCTCTTTGATTGAAAAAGGAATCAAAGATAAAGAGTTCCCATACCTTAACTAAGAATCCCCAAGCAATTTGAGAAAGAACCACCTTAAAATCGTCAAACCCTAGCTCCTAGTTCTTGACCTTCTTCAATTGAGGATTGTAGAGAATATATTTGAGAGGAGGTGGGTTTCTTTTTAATTCTAAGAGGAGTTACTTAAATGAAAGGAATTGGGTCATAAAAAGGTCTTATAGTTGCTAGGAAAGGAAAAGAATAGCATAGGGTCAATTTTGGAAAAGGACTAAGGACCCATAAAGTCTTGACTTAAAAATTGTGCCCCTTCCCGTCTTAGTTCGCCCTTTGTTGCAGCCTGCCAGTGCTTCATATTTCCGGCATAACTTTTTACTCTAAAGTCGGAATTGGGAAAACTCGGTGGCGTTGGAAAGAGGACCGAGAGACCTTTAATTGGATAGGTAAAGGCCCACCTAATTCATCTTGAGCTAAAATATATGACCATTTAAAGTTGACCCTTACAACTCACTAGTTCGAATGACTAGTTTCTGGACGTCACGGTCATTTCTCATCATTTCATCAAGTTCTCAACTCCTAACTCACATATGAGGCTCTAGTTTCACTAGTTCATTTTTAGGGTCGTTACATTAGCATATCCTCTTGGTGCTTAGCCTCCATTCCCATAGAGCATTTCATTCACATTATATTATTTTACTTGAGAGGAATGCCATTGACCTATCGACCCAGGTTACATCATTACTAATGAAAGGAATGCCATAAGCCTATCGATTCATTGTACATTATTAGGATAGTTCTTGAGTCCTCATTTAATGGAATGCCATAAGCCTATCGATTCATAGTTCATCATTACATTATTATACACATGAAAGGAATGTCATAAGCCTATCGATTCATGGTACATTGACTCATTAGGAAAGGAATTCCATAAGCCTATAGATTCATGGTACATCAATTCACATTACTTTCATTTACACAAGAAGAGGATGCCTAAGCCTACCAATTCAAGATGTAACCTTACACTGAGGAAACCCTGCACATTCTATCATCATCATTCATGAGTACTAATTGATAATATTCTTTCAATAATAATAGAATTACATTCTAAACATGATCATAATACTTTCACTGAGATTACATACATATACTTCACATCATGATCCTACATACATCCTTCATGAAATTGCCCTCCAAGGCTATGAATCAATATCAACCCAAATATCTTGAATACTACATTATATAAGGGAATTAACATGATTCAATAACTAATTCAATATAAACATAGACAATTCAACAAACTTTCATGATCAATCAATTCCCAATCACAAATCACAACTTAGGATTTTCGGGGAAAACATGGGTTCATAGGATAAATTCACCATATATTCATCATTAATTCAACAATACATTCATAATTCATCATATATAAACCTTTGAAAATGTTTTGGAATAGAACCCCATGCATAGATTGAAACCCTAGGTTTTTGGGGGATTTTGGAGACTTGAAATCATCTTTTGATAGGGCTCCTTGAATGAAAATTAATCAAGGATAAATACTACCATACCTTTAGGGAAGAAACTCAATGAAAAATTAGTGAGAATGGTGAGATCTTCAGCTTGAAAGCTGGATTCCTTCATCTCCAATGGTGGTTTCTAGAGAGATTATTTGGAGAGGTGGGTAGTTTCTAATTTGAGTTTTGGAATAATGAATTGGAAAAGGAGTTTTAATACTTTTAAAAGCCTTAAAATACTTTAATTAATCAATAATATTTGTCCCCTAACTTAACTAATCTTAAAAGGAATTTACGAAATCACCCTTACCTTGGCCGAGTCTTGGACAACAACACAGATGCGACCTACCAAACCCCACCCATGGACCGTGGGTTGCTCCATAGGCCATACTGGCTCCTCATGGTTTGGTTCTCCAACCTAAATTTTGGGGCCTTGACCCATGGAGGCCATCCATTGGGCGTGGATGGACCTACGGGGTGTAGGTCCCATCCGTAGCTCACATGATTTTTGGCTGATTTTTGGTTTCTTGGGGTCTTGGTCTTTAGGCTTTAGGGTCCTTCTCAAGGACCCCATGGTTGGTCCTTGGGGAGTCATACCTTGATGTTTAACACCTAAACCCCTCAACTAAAGCTTGGAAAGACAATTCACAACTTGAAACCCCATAACAAACTTAAACACACACACATTAGGCTCTAGTTTCACCTACTAGTTTTCCGGGTTTTTTACATTTACTCTGTAGATTAAATAAGTACAGAAAGTTTAATGTTGAGTGAAAAATTAAGTCTGTTTTAAGATGAAAAAACTTCCCTTAACTCTCAGATGTCTGAAATGCGTGTTAGGCTGAGTATTCTGGAAGCTGAGAGTATTCAACTTGAAGAGGAACCTGGTACCTCTGAGGGTGCAAAAACAAAACTCAATAGTCTTGAGCTTGAGTTACAAGAAAGTCTGAAAGTTTCTGAGTCCAAACTAACTGCCTCTCTTGAAAAAAATTCACAACTAGTAAAGGACCTAAGTCAAGTCAAAGTAGAGTTAAGCCACTCCCTAAAATGGACTGACTCATCTAAGATCCTTTCAAACTTATCAAATCAGAAATTCAATAGGAGAAAAGGTCTAGGGTGTAAAAAGATAAAACCTCTTTACAACCCTCATAGTAAGTATGTGTCTGGTTATGATAATTTGTTGTGCACTCATTGTTGAAGAAATGGTCACTTTAAAAGAAATTGTGAGTCTCTGAAAAAGGCAAAAGAAAATCAAGAAAAATTCCTTATAACAGAAAAAGGGAAGGTAAGAAAATAGGGGGTACCTGTTCCTAGGTATCGTTTTAGCAAGAATAAATTGCCCCCTTGGACCAGAAGGTTTCTGATCAAACCTTTTGATAGCTTTTGGGAACTCCATCTCAAATGGATTCCTAAATCTAACAAGTAATCCTTTTTGCAGAAGAGAGGAAGCAGTCAATGCTAGTACATGGACAGTGGGTGCTCGAAGCATTTAACTAGATACACTAAAAACATCCTCTCTTTGGAAGCACACCAAGGTAGTGGTGTGTTATTTGGAGACGGTAAAAAGGGATTAATTATTGGTATTGGGAAAGTAGGAAGATCTGTGGAACACTCTATAGATAATGTTCACTATTTAAATGGTTTAAAGTACAACTTGATGAGTGTTTCTCAAATTTGTGATAAAGGAAACGAAGTGAAGTTTATGTCAAACAGATGCACAGTCACAAACTATGCTACTAACAAAGTGGTTATGTTTCCCAAAAGAGTTAAAAACATGTATGTTGCAGATCTTGACTCCATAGAAGGGGATAGTCTCACATGTCTAAGTGCTCAATCTGACAATGCAAACATGTGGCACAGACGACTGGGACACATGAGCTCATCCTTGCTGAACAAACTTGTTGCAGGGAACTGGTCTGTAAATTTCCTAAGATGAAGTTACAAAAAAGTCTGTGATGCCTGTGTAAAGGGGAAGCAAACGAGATCATATTTCAAGCCAAAGAAAGGTGTTAGTACAACCAGACCACTAGAGCCTCTCCACATGGATTTGTATGGACCTGTAAGAGTTCAGAGTAGAAGAGGGAAGAAATACATCTTGGTATTCGTTGATGATTTCTCCTGATTCACATGGAAAATGTTTTTGCAAACTAAGGATGAGACAGCTGGGGTGCTAATCACGTTTGCTAAAGCGATTCAACTGAAGGTAAACTGCAAGATTACAAGCATCACATCAGACCATGGAATCAGTGCCCAAGGTCACACCAGCAGCAACGGCTTCACTACACACAACCATGTTGGTGTCTCTCAAGGAGGTCTGGCGGGCAGTCTCAAACATCGCATCCTCTAGGTCGGCCAGATCATCATATACGGCAGTGTCTCGCTCCCCAAGCTACTCCACATTGGTCTCCGCCTCTGATGCATCAACTGCCACATCCTTATATGCACATCTCCGGTGGTGGCTAAAGGAATCTCAGAAGTAGCCGGGGAATCCATATCATCAACTGCCTCCAAAAAAGAAGTGAAGTTTGTGGACTTCAGGTAGTCCACATCCTTTCTCAAATCTGCAACTTCAGCTTTCAAAGTTGTCACCTCTAAAGTAACCCGTTGTCGACTCTCACAAGTCGTGACTCTCACCGTGAGATCATCAATAGAAGTTCGAAGGGGTGTCAAAGCAGCTAGGAGGGTCCTCTTAATCATCCAAGGTACCTAGCCTCTAACTAGGTAGCCCGTACATCAGTAGAATGGGCCAAGTGCCCTATTTTCAGGATCATGGCTTGAGTATCATGGTGGGATGGGAAGAATTGGAAGAACTAGGATCCTAGGAGGAAGTGGAAGTACATTAAGGCCCGGAGGCCGGAGTAGGCAAAGATGCTTCTGCAGGTATAGAATCAACATCCACCTCCAGGGATGCATCCACCTCCGGGGATGCATCCACCGGAGCTGCTCTCCTACTATCAGCTTCATCTTGAGTGTACTCGGCCTCTATGTGCCGGATGTCTGTGGAAGATGTAGGAGTGACTTCGAGGGACTCCCGCACACCAGCATAGCTATGTAATCAGGACCAAGATTTGAAAAGACGTCTAGCTCTACTTGGCCCTTATGTCCATATCCTACTCAATGATGAGTCCCAAGTCAATGCTCGCCGAAATTATTATGCATTTTAGTGGTTGTAGACACGTAATTTTTGACCGAACTTAAGTTTAACCCCATTTTTAGAGCTTAAATATTTTTATAATCTAAACTAAATATTTTGACTTTTATCTTATTTTATTAAGTTTATTTTAAAAGATTTTAAAATAGCAAGAATAGAATCACATTTTAAGGTAAGTTTTATTTTCAATTGTTTAAAAATGAAAAGAAATGGAAAGTTACACAAAAAATATGTATTTTCTTTTAAATTAGATTTAATAATAAGTTAGTATTTCTAAATTATAATTTAGAATAGCTATTCATTTATTCTTGTATTTTTATTAGCTAATATTTTTATTATTATAATATTTATTATATTTAATTAAAATAAAAGAAATAACCTACCACTACCCTCACCCCACTTACTCCTCCACTACCCCCACATACCCCACTCCACTCACCACTCCCACATACCACAATTCCTCACAACACACACGTCTACACACTACACCACTACGGAACACAATACTACAATAACAAAAATATATACACAGACAAAAGGGCCAGAAGGAAAAAGGAAAAAAGAAGACTCACATTTTATTTTATATTTTTTCTTTCACTCACAAACAAAAGTTGATGTTGAGGTTCACTTTCGTGGTTTCGAGTTCGTGGTTCCTTATTAGGATTGTTTCCTTTTCGTGAATTGATTTCGCAAGAGGTACCATTCAACTTTTTGTATAATTTGATTTTCACAATTATATAATACTTGATTTCAATGTTATGAAGTTGCTCGAATTTTATGTGCGTTTAATCTCATTATTTTTCATCATGTACCATAGGTTATTATTAATTAAGCATCTCTTCCATCCAATCAAAATTTACCAAATACCTAAAAAATTATTATAATAGTTTGTTTAGTCAACTTTATCTAAATAAAAATGTTCATCCTAGAAAAATTAAGAAATGAAGAGTTACACATTTTTTTATTTTTTATTTTTTCTAATGCTTTTTGTCATGACTTGTAAATATCCTAAAAATATAAATGCATCTATATCGAATTTTAATATGAAATAACTTTATATTTGTTTAAAATTTTAGACTTTTATTATGTAAATAGTGTTTATAAATAGTAGAGGTAATTTAATCACTAATAATACACTTAAATTTTCTAGTAGTATGTAAAATATTAAAATATATGACCCGTTTCAAAGGTCGGTTTCAATTAAGAATGTGGTTACACATCTTTCTTTGAAACACTTAAAAGAAACTCAAGGATGCGGTGACGCACCTTATCCAAATTGTTTTAATAATTAATTTTTGATAATTCAAACAAGAAGTATAAATTGATATTATTAAGCGTGATGAACTCAAGAGGGGAAGACAGTTATGTCTCCAAATGTCAAGATCGAGAATGCAGTTATGCATCCGATTTAAGACTAATAAAATTCAACAATTAAAAAATAAGGAAATTTTGGCATATAGACACAAATTATCCAAAAAATAATCATAATTTAAGTATAAGTCAATAAAAGCGACCGTGCTAGAACCACGGGACTCGAGGGATGCCTAATACCTTCCCCTCGGTCAACAGAATTCCTTACCCGAATTTCTAGTTCGCAGACCATATTAAAAAGTCATTTCCTTTTGATTAGGGATTAAACAAAAAGGTGACTTGGAACACCATAACTCAATTCCAAGTGGCGACTCTGAAACAAAAAATAAAATAATCCCTAAATCTATAACGTCACTTAAATTGGAAAAACCCTTCCGCCGC
>NW_006239091.1:971216-971796 GCF_000226075.1 Solanum tuberosum | reverse complement strand
GGGTGTGACATCTCTCGCGACTCTGCTGTAGACTAACCAGAATTCGAGCTTTGTTATATTGACTTTTACTTAATTTTATTATTTTATTTATTGGATATATTGTGTTTGATGGCCTAATGTGCTACTTGCTACTCATTTATTGCTTTTTATATTTATATTGTTGGACTATACTAAATTCTTTTCTCTCACGCACACCTTATGAGTCTTTGAATACACATAACACACGTTCACAGGAATGCAGTTATACATCCCATTTTCCCTTTAGATAAAGCTGGAGTGTCTTGACACCCAGTGAAGGATATTTAGTCACATATGTTGGGCGGGGTTGGACCAGCAATGAAGTCGGAATAGCGCTGCTACCGATAAGTTGTCCCTCCCTAGCTCGAGTTGTCTACTCGGGTAAGCCAGTCTAGATACTTATCTTATTCAGGTTTGAACCTAATAAAACTAGAACATAGACATGATTATCCCTAGAAGATTGATTATTTGCATCATTTTCATGTGACTTAGTGAGTCTCAAAACAAGAGTTGGGTCCGTCCAGGACAAGTATCCCTCTCTTACTTGACCACTTAGCTCATT
>NW_006239091.1:970768-970897 GCF_000226075.1 Solanum tuberosum | reverse complement strand
TTACTTTCATAATACTTTGAAAAGTTACATTTGTCAAAAAAAAATAAATTAATATCTTAGAAGTTTTCTTTTACTGTCCAATCTGGACGAACTACGCACACCTGATTCTCACCTCAATGAGATACGTAG
>NW_006239091.1:970547-970702 GCF_000226075.1 Solanum tuberosum | reverse complement strand
TTAAAAAAATAAAAAAAAAAAAAAAAATGAAAAACAAGAAGCTTTAATCCTTATCAAAAATAATTTTTTATTAATTTTATTTTAATAATTTAAATTTAAAAAAAAAAACTAAAGAATTTTATCTCAAAGCTCTAAAAAAGAAAAGCTTAGTTATT
>NW_006239091.1:970008-970526 GCF_000226075.1 Solanum tuberosum | reverse complement strand
ATATGCAAAGATCTTAGTCATGTTCGCAAACGTGTTACGTACACAATCTCAAACAGATTTGATCAATGCATTATTAAATCATTTTTTTTAAAACAAAAAAAAATAAAAACTTATAATTGAACAAGGTCTAACCCTAACAAGCATTATTATCTATGCACAGTTAAATTAAGGTGGTTGATTTGTGGTTAAACTGGCATCCCATCCCTACAATACAAGGTCAAAAGGGGAAAAAGAAAATGACTCACAAAGACGGAAAAGAGTCAGACAATGATGAGGTCTAGAACCAGATGATGTCACAAGAAACAGTGTCAGCCGAAGAGATAAGGATACTAAGACAGCAAATGACGAAGATGTACGAAGCTTGGATGAGTGACAAGCTCCACCGCCTTCAATCCGTGACTATCTAAATACAAATATGTCACCCCCTGTCCGAGATTCGATAAGTGATCCAATTTATCCACCTGGATTCGATCCCGCATCCAACGTAGCTGGAACTTCTACGGTGCACCCTTTGAGTA
>NW_006239091.1:969626-969954 GCF_000226075.1 Solanum tuberosum | reverse complement strand
TATGACAAGTAATCCACTATTCATTCCAACTGCGCCGACTAATGTCGTTCCGCAACCTATAATGGAGCCAAAATCCATCAATGATCCTCCACCCAAAGTTCAATATGATCGAGATTATACTCCTGAATTGACTTTTAAAATTCCAGGCTCTTACCCTCACACTCATCAGTATAGTTCCCCTGTTGAAGCTGAAAAAGAGAACGAGGAACATTAAGAAATGGCTAGAAAAATGAAGAGTTTGGAACAGAGTGTGAGAGATATGCAAGGATTGGGAGATCACAAAAGTGTCTCGCTCAATGATTTGTGCATGTTTCCCCATGTTCATCTG
>NW_006239091.1:967272-968693 GCF_000226075.1 Solanum tuberosum | reverse complement strand
TTTCGAGCACCTTATAATCCCCGTCCAAGACAGGGATTTGAAGGAGGTCAAATACCAATGAACAATTTCACACCAATTGGAGAGTCTTACACAAGTGTATTTGAGAAATTGAAACGTTTGAATATGATAGAGCCAATTTCTCAAAATTACGTGGATCCACATGCAAAAGGTTTCAATCCTACAATACGGTGTGCATACCATTCTGATGCTCCAGGGCACAGTACTGAAGATTGTCAAAATTTAAGAAGAAAGGTGGAAGAGATGATTCAAACAAAGATGATTGTGGTTCAAAATGATGACCCCCCAAATATTACTAAGAATCCTTTACCGGCGCATAATGATGTACACTTCATCGAAATGATATGTGATGACAAAGAATATGACAATTCTCTCAATTATCAGGAAAAGATAATTGAAATTGTTAGAGCTTTCACGAAGGCTAGCATGCAAAGTAGTGGCTAACAAGTCAAGTTTGGTGATTGGGATACACTCTTCTTTTCTCTCAAAAAAGAGTATATGGATAGTTTATTTTGTCATCATTTCTACTATGCAATTTTTTTTAATTTTATTTTAGTAAGTCAGACCTTTCTATCATTTCTCTTATGTTTTTGTTTGTTGAGTCTTGTCATAGTTTGGGTTATTATAGAGTTGTAACCTAAAATTTAGTTTGTTGTCTTGTCATCGAGTTTTTTTTTATCTTAATATAATCTTTATTTTGTGTCAAAGTGACCCATTCTATTTGGCTTTCCACATACATTTCTTTTCAATTCAATTTTTGTGACATGATATGCAAGAGGATTTGGTAAGATCTTAAGATTATATCTAGCCATGAAATAAATAGACCATAGAAATCAAAAAATAAATACATTCGACGAAATGAATAAATGACTTAAACACCTTGCTACGTCCTTTAGTATCGAAAATAGTTAAAAGAATAAATTTCATTTAAATTGACGTATGTCATTTTTTGTCAAGAAGATATTACTCAAATGGAGATTTCAAGTTGATAGACATATCCATCAATGCATACGTTGCAAAGAGATAATATATGATTTTCACTTCACATCTTAAAGGGCATGTTAGTATTTGTCATTATTAATAATTGATATGACGAAGGCATTTCATTCTACTATCCAAACACTGTGTATTCCTTTGCTACCTCTTTTGAGCCTTAAATTTATTCTCTTTCATACCCCTCTTTTGGAATCAAAATACAGTCAAAAGGAAAAAGAAAAAAAAGTCATAAATTCAAAAAAAAAAGAAAAGAAAAGTATAGAAGTCACAAAAAAGAGTCAAGGAAAAATGGTGAAAAAAAAAGGTTGAAAAATCAATAACAACAAAACAACAAACTTCCTGAACTACGTTCGACCTGATTCTTGCTTTGACAAGATACATAGGCAGCCTTATTTTGAGGTTCGGTC
>NW_006239091.1:967079-967157 GCF_000226075.1 Solanum tuberosum | reverse complement strand
ATAATAATAATTATTATTATTATTATATTATTTTGTTTATTTAGAGTCGATTCCAAAAGTTGTAAGTCTTAACCCTGT
>NW_006239091.1:965904-966797 GCF_000226075.1 Solanum tuberosum | reverse complement strand
TGAGTCGAGAGAAAGTAAAAAATGAGAGAGTCTTATTGGTGAAAACCCTCAGGGCACCGTAAGACGATAGTGAGTGAGAGATAAGAAAAAAAAAGACCCGTCAGTGAAAACTTTTCGAGGAACCACTAGTCAAGTGTTAGTCATAAATCTAGTGCAAAAGTTGGATTATAGAAGTCTGACTTCAAAGTTGAAAGTTTGACAAAGATGAAGTTTAGATTGATTGGACAGACCAGACCATTTAATCCAAAATGCATGTCATGATCATTAGAATTAACCACCACTATCAATGGAATCCATTTATTTTTATTTATTTATTTATTTGTTTATTCTTCTTAAAAGGATCAAATATTATTTCTTCTTATTTTTTGCGTCTCGCTCAATTCAATCTTGAGATAGTCTTCATTAAGCAAGCAGAAAATGATTTCAAAATTGCTACCATCTCTTCAATTGCACCAAACATAGTTTGATTGGCTCATCAATCGTGACATGATTCAAGAAATAGTGATATGCATAGTAACTTGTCAACAATTAACAATTTTTGAATACAAGGTTCAATTATTGTTGGAGGGTGAAAACAGTATAACAAATTTGAAGTTGGAAGTTCTGAACAACTAGAGATGTTTTCAAGATTATCAAGGTGAGCTGACTAGCAAACAAAAGCAGTCAATCTCAAGCTAAAATTAGCTTCAAACATGGCAACAACATGAGCAACTATCCTCAAAGCCAATGCCACAAATCGACCAACATTCAAAAAAAAAACATAAACTTTCGTTTGTTTCTTTTCTAAAACAGGGAAATATTCCTTATGTAAAAGATATCTTGAAGACTCAAATTTGTTAACATTATTGCAAGAAAAAAAAATTACATGCATTGTTTCTCCTAGGATAAACATT
>NW_006239091.1:965622-965893 GCF_000226075.1 Solanum tuberosum | reverse complement strand
GATAAACATTTTCTAGTGTGAGACAATTATTTTCATGTTTGTTATTTTTTTTTTTATTATTATTTTTTTTTTTTTACGAGGATAAACATTTCCTAATATAAGACATTTAAAAACTTAAAAAAAGAAAAGAAAAAAAGGGGGATAAAATATTGTGGTGATTTTATTTGATGATTCTGTTAATTGAGATATTCCTACATAATGGGATTTAGATTAGCAGGACCCTCCTACATAATGAGATTAGATTAGCAGGACCCTCCTACATAATGAGATT
>NW_006239091.1:951756-965343 GCF_000226075.1 Solanum tuberosum | reverse complement strand
CGCAAGGACCTTCCTGAATAATGGGACGTAGTATAGCAAGAACCCTCCTAAACAATGGGAAGTAGAGTAGCAGGACCCTCCTAAACAATGAGAATTAGAGTAGCAGGATCCTCCTAAACAATGGAAATTAGCATAGTAGGACCCGCCTAGACAATGGGATCAGTAGGATCATCCTACATAATAGGTTTTGGTTACTTTCTCCTAGGATAAACACTTCCTAGTCTGAATTTATTTATTTATTTGAAAAATTATCTGCTAATAACTCACAAAAATTTTCCAGTGAAAACTGGGGCAAATTTTTTTGTGTATTTCTTTTGTTTGTGATGGTTTTTAGGTTTCTTCAATCGAAACATGGATTTGAAATTCAGGAACAAAGTTTCAACTCTTTTCAGAATGATCAATCCTATGATAGCCAGAATCAGCTTCTTCAATGCATATAGCAGCCTGACTTCCTGACAACTCTTTCTATTCAGGTTCTGATCAAGAAAACATACAGTCATTCAAGAACATATTCAAATTGTCACTTTGAAGAGTGCCAAAGCTCACTCTAAGCAGCAAGTTAAGCCTCAATCCAATTCAAGATCAAGCTACTCACCCAAAAATCAAGGTGATATCTGAAAGTCAAGACTCAAGTGAAGACTCAAGAGAAGTTGCATAGATAGGAGCTTGTACTTTTATTTTTCTTTTGAAAATTAGCTTTTTTTTAATGTAAGGATAGGAGCCGCAACCTGGAGCCTCAATGGAACCTCACTCAACTTGCAATTCATCACCTCATCTCTTGAACTACATGTGACCTGATTCCCTTATAACCCGGGATATGTAGGATGTCCAAAACCAAGACTCGGTCATACAATTATTTTTTTTCTTCTTTCAAATAAAAGTTCGGTCAAACTTTTCGCTTTGTCTACTTCTTTGTCTGACAAACACTTCGTGTTTTCAGTCAAAGAGGGGCAAACTGTAGACACGTAATTTTTGACCGAACTTAAGTTTAAGGTAAGTTTTATTTTCAATTGTTTAAAAATGAAAAGAAATGGAAAGTTACACAAAAAATATGTATTTTCTTTTAAATTAGATTTAATAATAAGTTAGTATTTCTAAATTATAATTTAGAATAGCTATTCATTTATTCTTGTATTTTTATTAGCTAATATTTTTATTATTATAATATTTATTATATTTAATTAAAATAAAAGAAATAACCTACCACTACCCTCACCCCACTTACTCCTCCACTACCCCCACATACCCCACTCTACTCAGCACTCCCACAACCATACACACATTCTGCACAACACAAAAAAAAAAAAACAATTCACTACCCACCCCTATATATTATACACACTACACCATACAATACAGACACAACACGACATACTGACCAACATACACAAAAACAAAAAACGGACAGAAATCAAGAGGAGAAAAAACTGACGACACTCAAGAAAACAAAAAGAAAAAATTTCCATTTTATCTCACGATCCTCTTAAAAATTCACCAACACATTCACATTCCTCTTCCTTTCTCATTATTATTTTCATATAAACACCATACATATACCACCACACACACCTACTAAAAAATTGTGGGTATTCTAATCGAGCTTCAGTTAAAATTTTGCGGTATTGAACTTTACCTTATATTTCTATTTATTTATTTATGGAATTTGATGTAATTTTATGACAAGTTCTTTTTATATTTTGTTTTATTCATGAATTTGATTGGAATGATTAATTTGTTAGTTGTTATATCTCTATTTCATTAATAAGGTAGCTTTAATCAATGATTTTATTTATTTATTTATTTATTTTTATTTGTTAGTTGTGATCTCTTAAAAATGAATGGTCGTAACATTGTTCTTGTCTTCATTTAGATAATAATGATAAAGTAGGTATACTTAGGCTAAAAAATAAATAAATAAATTATTGTTGTTTTATTTTATAAAAAAATGAGTTTTATTTTTTACAATTCGTTGTTGTTTTGTTTGATTAGAATGTGTATGCCTAATTTTTTCATTAACTTTAAGATTAAAATAAAATATATAATATGTGTATGTCTAATTTTAATATTAAATTTAAGAATACATAAATAATAATAAAAAAAACAAAATAATCCAAAATTTTATATTGTAGCCTAGGCATTTACATTCATTTTACTTTATTTAGTTTTATGTATAAAGGAAAAAATATTTGCTTTTTTTAATGACTAGATGAGTTTTAGAAATATTAAAAAATACTTGTTTCAATAATAATGCGGTTGCGCATCTTTTTTGAGACATAAAAAAAATCAAGGATGCAGTGATGCACCTTGTCCAATAATATAATTAAATTTATTAATCTAAAGTAGAGACTTATAATAAAAAAATAGATTATTAGGTGTGATGCAAAGAAGATAATTATGTCTCCAAATGTCAAGATCGAGAATGCAGTTATGCATCCGATTTAAAACTAATAAAAATTCAACTATTAAAAAATAAGCAAACCATGGCGTATAAACACAAATTATCCAAAAACGTATCAAGATAAGTATTAGTCAATAAAAGCGACCGTGCTAAAACCACGGGACTCGAGGGGTGCCTAATACCTTCCCCTCGGTCAATAGAAATCCTTACCCGAATTTCTGGTTCGCAGACTAATATAAAGAGTCATTTCCTTTTGATTAGGGATTAAATAAAAAGGTGACTTGGAACACCATAACTCAATTCCAAGTGGCGACTCTGAAATTATAAAATAATCCCTTAATCAATAACGTCACTTTAATTGGAAAAACCCTTACAGCCGTGCGCGAAAAGGGGTGTGACAGGGGTTAGGGGCACAGAAAGGGCGATCAAAGAATGCTTTTAGCGAGTCACCAAATGCACTCGGTGAACTCAGGCTTCTCAGCGAAAATTACAGAACCAAAATCATCAAAACCACGTGGTTCGCCTAGATCAACCCAGCTCACCAAACTGCCCAACGTGCCTATTTTCAACCCCAACAGCCCCCGAAAACAAAATCAAACCACATATATTCTTAATTAAGCCCAGAGCCATAAGACCCATGCCACCGGGGTACCCATACTTTCCCCGGTTTGGCCAACATTGGCCATTTGATGACTTTAGCCCTTAAGAATGACATCACATGTACTATCATTGGGCAAATCACGTTATTTAGTATAATTTGGGTTACTCAGATTTCACCCGACTCTACTCAACACCAATTAAGCACAACCCACAATATTACGATCAATTTTAAAGAATGAAATTCAGGAAATCAACCACATAGGCAATTAAGGCATGATATCAAATTTAAAACAGGCAAACAAGCACACTTATACAAATTCAGAGAGGCCCAGTACACATCAACACAATTTATAATAGGTGCATCAGATCTTGGGGTAACTGAAGCTACACCTAAGATTAGAATGGAGAAGGAGCCTATTGAGTTAGCAAAGAAAAGAAAAAGGAAAGGAAAGGGTAAAATAGTTGAATCGTCCACCAAGGGAGACAAGAGGAAATATGCAACAAGAGGTACAATTCAAAAATTACTTAGGGATGCTCTGGTACCAAAGGAGGGACAAATGTAAAGGAATCGAAGGCAAAGACGACTGCAAAGAGTGCTCATTGAGGATCCCATTTCAGTGCCTCAAGAGATAGGCTCAAGTAAAACCGAGTCTAAGGATATTGTTAGAGAACTGACGAAATGGCGAAAGGAAGCGGAGGAACAACAAGTGAAGGACAAGGATAACTCAAAATCTAGGTAAAAGTCTCCTGCAAAAAGGGAAAAGGGTGCTACATAGGCTCTTTCAAAACCAAAGCGTGCAGAGGGACCAGGTCTGACTGCCCAGAAGCAAGTTGAAGGAGAAGATATGACAAGAGAGGAAAGGGTTACTGAACTTGAAAAATAGAAAGTTGTAAATACAAGGGTCTTCGATTCCGACATTCTCATAGAACCATGAATGAGAACTCTTTATGACTCTATCTCTCTACAAAGATGGGAGCATCTGTTTGAAGGACCAGCACCATATCTACATGAGCTGGAAGTGCGTGAGTTCTATTACAAAATGGAACTTCTTGATGACGGAGGCATTCAGACCACTTTGTGCGAGGTTGAGATTTCACTAGATGAAGAAAGTTTGGGGATAATATTGGGAGTTCCCTCTGCAGGGATCAAGTCCATTGAAGGGTACAAGCCTTCTGTCAACTTTTATCAAAGGGCCACCATGCATGGAGACATGAAGTGTGCAGGTCTCTCTAAAAGGTTTCTCGAAGGGGAGTACTAGTTGTTATTTGAGTTTGTGAATAAAATGGTCGTGCCTAGAAGTGAGAAGAGGATTGTGGCATCTGCAACTGATTTGTTTGTGATGAAGCAATTGGATGTACTAGAAGCCGTCAGTCTTCCTGCGATTATGCTCAATCACATGCATAAAGTTATGACATGGAAAAATTCCAAGCATGGGATACCCTATGGGTACTTGCTGAATCATGTGTTTGAACATTTCGGAGTGCCGTTTGACAGAGAAGTACCTAGTACTGTGAAGAAAATGTTCTCTACAGCTATACTCTTAGAATATGAGTGTGTTAAGGGTAAAGTTAATGCCAGATCACATGTTTCTGAAGTCCTTGAGAAACATGACACTCTAAAGCGTGAATTGGATGATTTCACGGCTACCTTGAGTGCAAAGGAGGTGGATTTTGCTCGACTTAAGGCACAGCTACAACAGGCTATCTCTCGAAGACCTGGTACCGATGCAACGGATATGGAAGAAGTTGAAAAGTTAAGAGCTGAGAATCTCCAACTGCTGAAGACAATTGCCTCACTCAGTGAGGAAGTCCAGGCTCTTAACAAGCAACTCATTCAGGCACATGTTGATGCAAATGCTCGCTTGACTCTTGTGTTGCATTCCTTCTCTCCCTGTTCCCCTCTATCCTAAAAGAGTATGTCATTCCTGTTTTTAATTCTTCCCATGCTTTGTTGATTCCCTTCTCCCCTCTATTGGCAACTGTACCATTTTGACTGGAATTTGTGGTTAGTTTCTGTGATCTAATGCTATTCCCTTTTTTGCCCTGTTTGATATGATTTTGTCTTCTCTATTTTCTTCCTACTTTCTCATGTAATGTGTGGCCCATGGCCCTGAATTCCTAATGATTTTGCATACAACTTGTATATGTTTACTATCACTCCTTTTCAATGATGTCAAAAGGGGGAATTTGATGGTGAATGAGTTGTTGGAATTAGAGTATGATTGAAAGGGGGAACATGGTGATAGGGAGACCTGGCTACTTTTAATGAATAACAACTCATGTGAGGAAGTCTGTTTTTCATCATAAAAAATGGGGAAATCGATAAGATTTCAGGTGTTTTGATGATCCTCACAAGTGCAGGGACCCGATCCTCTACAGAGTGTTCTCATCCAGGAAATATGCTATACAACAGGAAAGTTGTCTTGTCAAAGGTTGGTGAAGTCGTCAGCGTACTGAACCAATCAGAACGGACAAGGTTGTTTGTCCAACGGTCAATAATTCTTTTTGGTTTATATAATAAACATGACAAAAACAAATCAATTTATTCATTCAAAGAGAGAAAATTCGAGCTTCAAACAAAACAACAAGAGACCTCATCGACTGAAGACATGGTTCATGAACCTGTTGTTATTTTGATTGCTTGTATTTGTGCTTAACTGGTAGGATTCGTTTCACTCTTGTTAGAAACGTTTCAAAACTTTATGTGAGTCATTGCAAGGACATAGTTAAGGGTAACTTTGTGTCTTACGATCAAAAGTCTTTATTAATCTGTGAAGGGTTAGTATAGTGGGCAATGAATGCATTGCTTAAGCTCAACAAGTAATATATTGTATTAATTAGCGTTGAAATTAGGAGGTTAATCTCGTGGTTGTAAATTGTGTTTCGCTTTTTCTTGAGAAGATTAGTGAAAATGTTTTGAAAATCCTATGTTACAGGTCGTGATTTTACTCCCTTGAACAAGGACGTTTCCACGTAAAGTATCATGTGTTCTCTTTACTTCCAGCATTTACTTTTCTGTGTTTTATCTGTGTTAAAGGACCTGGTCTTGTTATAATTAGTGGACACATACATTCCATCAGTACTATTAATGTTGTATGCATAAAATAGTTTGTGAACCTTTTAATTGATTATTTTGGTGCAAAATGGTTTGTGAACCTTTTAAGTTCAACAGTGGTACTATTGAATTTCAAGGACAGAGATTAGTTTGATGGTAAGATATATTTCTAGTCCAATTCTGAGACAAAGTAATGTCATTATTTTTCTGTTTCTCCAGTTTGCACTGCTAGTGAAAATCTTGTGCTCTCGCCATGATAGACAAACACATTTGCCTACGGTAAGCATTGAGTTTTATAAATCTGCTAAGCAAAAATGTCATCTCGTACTTCCAAATCTAGTATATGTTGATGTACCTCTTGAAGAAAATTTGCAAGGAAGCAGAAGAGGTTACTTATAGTGTTAATCATTTTTTATATTTGTGAGTTGTCAATCCGACTTTGAAGTAGAGATGGTTAAAGGTATAGAGGAAGCAGAAGATGATTATGGTTCTATAAAAACAAAGTAATTCAACAAGGAAGCCTCTGAATAAAGCTTAGTGAAGAAGAGTTCATTGCCTTGTATTTGTTTTTGATATTTCTGCTTCAGACATGGCCTCATTTTCTTTGTCTCTTGTTATTTTTTTGTCATATTATTCTTGCAATTCTGCTTTAGAAACATATTGTTTAAGCTGAAGGTGTATTAAAAACAACCCCTATACCCATAAAGAAGGTAGTAAGATTAGTGTTCATCCTACCTTCCCCAAATCCCACTTGTGGGATTAAAGATTACTAAAGTTCTCCAGAATATATATATGCTGTTAAGAAGTCCCACATCAGTAGAGAGATTGGAATTTGATCTCCTTATATGGACTTGGAGAAACCTCCCCTCATGAGCTATGTTTTGGGGTTGAGTTAGGCCCTGGTGCCATATCTTTACATGGTATCAGAGCCAGACCCATCCCAATTTATTGTTCACCCATGATGGGCCCCCATTTAGAAGTGTTCATGCTCCAGTTGAGGTCCGGGCATGCGGGGGAGTGTTAAGAAGTCACACATCGGTAGAGGGATGGGAATTTGGTCTCCTTATATGGACTTGGACAAACCTCCCCTCATGAGCTAGCTTTTGCGGTTGAGTTAGGCCTGGGTGCCATATCTTTACATATGTCTTGTTTGTTTTGTGTTTCTTTAAGATTTTAAATTAAAATCCTTTGTATTATAGCAATTTTTAGTGATCTTTAAAAAAATGGTGAAATACAGTCTGTGCATATAGCCTAATTACATGACGCCTTTGATTTGTGTAATTGCATAAAACTATATTTGTTTCTTCATGTTATTTAGCTTTCCCGTTTGTTGTGTTAAATTGGTGAAACCAACATTCATGTTGTGGGAAAACTACGTTACTACACATATATTCTATCATATATACTAATATTATCTCTATTTTCAAACAGTTTCACATATTATTATTTTAAATATTTTATACGCATATATTTTAAAAGATACAATTAGATACACAAATCCCTTTAAACTTAAATTGATTAATTATCTTTATTTTAAAATTTTCACTTTATATGAAAAATAGTGTTTGACCAAAAAAATTTCAAATACAATTCAAAGTTGTATTTGGAATTTGGAAAACAACCAAAACCTTGTTTTCGTTAAATAACCCTATTTAAATTATAATTTTTAAATTTAGATAATAACCAAAACTAGCGAAATAATGTGAAGTTAGAATTGAGTTATAAATTATGGGATATGCCGAAGAATGATGAGCTCTTGTTCGATCCTCAATCCTCAAAAAGTTGAAGATATTCTTAAAAACACAACAATTTCTCCTACTACATGGATTTCCTGCTTTACTATTACCACATCATATTCTTCTTTCCATATAATGTCTGCCTTGTTAACAAATATTGGCATCGTAACACCCCCTCATACATCGTTTACTACTTTGATGAATTTATATTTCATAAAAAGATTCCAAGTATATCGTCTCATCACGACTACCTTGAAACAACTATTTCTTCTCTCAAAGTAAGTTGAATTTTATCAATGCTTATAGAAGAACATTGGACTCATCAGAATATCGATGAAATACTCGATTTTCATGAGGTGTATTTGAGATTTATTTATTCTCATAATTACAACTCTTTGGGGAATAATTTTCAGTCCAAGTGTCTTACTATTCTTCATCTAACTAAATGTGGATTTTTTAAAGTTGTGTTTTGTGGTTTAGAAATAATTCCCTCTTTGAAAGAGTTGCAATTGGAAAACGGGGCAGTAAGCGAAAATAATCTATCTAAGTTTGTTACTACTAAGTTCCCTTATATTAAGGAATTGAGTTTGGTTAACTGTCCGTGGTTACGTGATATAGTTATACCAAAATTAGATCATATGAAGAAACTTTATGTGGAGATGATTCATAATTATTATACTTATATCAACATACAAGTTAATACCTCCATTTTACCAAGTGTTCCATTTTGTTTTCCGAGTAATAAAACAGTTCTTGTTGTTGCTCACATGGATATTCGTGCTTGTAGAATTTTGCGAGAATTTTACTTGGATTGTTTGAACTTTCCTATAGGTCTTGATCATGAGAATTTTTGTTCTGATTTTCCTCATCTTGAAACTCTGTTAATGAGATCTTGTGAGACGGAGAAGATACTCAAAATTTTGGGCCCGTCCCATAAAGAATGTGTCTTATACTTTCCACCGCAATATGAATATTCAAGACAAATTATTGTTTCCGTTCCTAATTCATCATTTTTCCAATATGTGGATACACAAATTTTACCAACTTTAGCTCCTCCAGGTGATACTTCAGAGCTTTTAGAGAGCATCATTCTTTTATTGGTTCCTCAAGTTTATGTGATGAATAGAGGTTGGATCCTCAAATTGAGAAGTCATCTTGAAAGTTTTAGCAAATACAATACAATTTTTGACTTACACATTCGTGCAGAGGTATTTGAACATTCATATTCTTTATAGGGTAGTGTCTTTGTACACTCAATCCTCCTCTAAGTTGTTGTTTTATATTTACTAACAAGTCATTTTCTTACTATCGATGAATGAGGAAGACAGGTTATTTTGTTGGCAAATCAAATGGAAAAACTCCAACACAACCGCTATATCATATCAAACATTTAATGCTAGACATGATCGAGCTCAAATTTCAACAATTTTTTTTGATGAGATATATTATTGATAGTTTACTTTGGATGTCTCATCCAAACTCATTGACTCTATCAATACCGACTAGTTTTGCTTAACTTGCATATGTAAGCTTACCCTTCGTTTCAGTTCAATTTATGTGATACTATTTTAAATTTTCTTATTTATCCGTTCAAAAATGAATGAATGATAAACAATTTAATTTTAACCAAGGAGTAGGCAAGGAATTGAACGATAGAAGGGATCAGAGTTGTTGCTCAGGTACTCATGAAAAGTTTTGTGCGCCATCTTTTAAAACATTTTGAGATTAGAGAAGAAGTTATTGACGGAAAAGGGGACAAGCTCATTTTCGTATTTACTTGGTGATTCAATACTTAGGTCACCACTTGAGCACACATGATTTGTATATATGTATCTGAGCACACAAGACTCTTGTATTCGTATCTAAGCACACAAGAATTGTGTGTGTATCTGAGCACACAAGGCTTCTGTATCTGTATCTACAATCAAGTATTTGTATCTATAATTAAGTAGAGAAGGCTCTTGTATCTGTATCTATATTTGAGCACACAGACTCATGTATTTGTATCTAAGAACAGAAGACTATAAGTGTATAAAGCAGTCACACTAATCTCAAATGCAACAACAGACAAGAAAGTAGCCCAAAGGTGAGCGGAAAAGATGTAAGCAACCTATATCGATAAATCTACGTCGTATTTAAAATAAGATCGTTATTTATAGAATAAAAGTCCCGACAAGGATGATATATAAAATCATTATTTTATAAGTCATATCTAACATAACACTGTTATTTTATAACAAGAATATATTTTTAACTTGTCAATTCAAAATCTACTATTTATTACTCCACACAAAAAAATATTAAACTCAGATAAACTCGATGCTGAAACAACAACCACCTTTGTTTGTGGACTGATATTGAAAAGTGAAACATCAGTTTTAGGGCCCAAAGTTCCATCTTGAATACTTAACATTAGAAAAAAACAGTTGAAGTTCCCAACTTTTTTTCCACAAGACATGCTAGAAAACGTGAAGAAATATAAATATAAGTTTATGATGAGAATATTATATAATACCATATAAGACTACCATTTCTATTAATTACTTGTCCAACAGACACAAATTTTCTGTTATATGATAACTTGTTACTGGGAATTTGAAAGTTTTGCACCCATTGTGGATGATTGATATTGTAAACGCGAAAGCGATCAGCTGACCAACAAGTTTTTAATAAATTTCTATGCGGTGATTAGGGGTATTTATAGTCTGAGTAAAAATCGATCTAGATCAAAAAAACAAATCAAATCAAATTGGTTAAATAAATCGTTTTTATGAGAAAATTTGAGAAGTATACAACTAGCTAACTTTCACGGTAAAAATATAGTCCAAAACTTATATCATAAATTTTTTAGACCAAACCACAATTTGGTATACAACAATATACAAAAGTCCATAGTTTATTTTTAAGAAATTTTTTTAAAACTTATATATACTATTATACACCCAATATACAATATTATACAAAAATATTAAAAATATTTGTACACCCATTATAAAATAATATACAATATCAAACATTATTATATAAAACATGAACTTCATCTTCTTCCTTGAATTCAAGCATAAGATTCATCTAAAAGCACCTCAGAACCACACCAAATCGCCTAATATTTCATATTTAGGCTCATCAACATGTAAACGATCTTTTGCAATAATACTCATTTGAAACAGAGCTTATTTGCGGAAATTCAATTTTTAAACTTTGAAGCTTCGAGCTTCAACAATAACTACCTTTAACGAAATGGTATTTCATAGTAGCTCCAATAATAGAAATAAAACAATGCTAATATATAAATATCTTCATAAATAGGGGTCCTTACAAGTTGTTCAAATGATTGTTACTTATTATGTTTATTATTTAAATAAAAAAATTATTTTGATTGTTATATTTTATATTTATATTGTGTTCGCTATTATATTATAAAACTAGATGAAGGTTGTCCGTGCATGTACATGCCCAATTTATAACGTGACAATAGTTTGAAATACTTGTAAGGCAGCAATTGCAAAATCAACTATAGTTGTGGAAGTTCATTTTACAAAGAAAGATAGTTGTGTTCATCATTGCATCTCTATGCATGTAGATACATATTTTCCCAAGCCGGTATCACAAAAGGCAAAATAGTAGCAGTCTGTTACTATGTTGAGTGGCAGTCATCAGGATTTTCTTAATTACTGTTGTAATTGTGACATCGTCGTTGACAAAATTCTTGTGAGGCTTCCTATTGAAGAAGGGGGAATGTTTTTATTAGTGGATATAGAATATAGTAGCGACAAGAGTATGGCTGATTGTGAACCATTTTAATATGCATGGACCAAAGATGAAATATAGCAGTCAAAATTTTCTTGAAAAATAAATGAGAGGAAAGAGGATAAGAGGTAAGAAAATAGGCAGTTAATAACAAAATATGTAAATATCTGTCGATGAAAGTGAGAATATATTCCACGAATACTGCTACTATACATTTGTGTACTTAACGCACAAGTTTGTATGATCCAAACTGAAAGAGGGTCAAGTAGAAAGGTGAACCGTACTCTTTGATATGTACCCGAAAGTGCTTATATCCTTCACAACCTCACATATGATTCATCAGTATAAGACGGTACCCAAACAATTATTAACCACTTTTGTTTTATAAAAAGAATAGTACTCTGCATTAGAGTCTTGGTTGATACATATCATAATACATCAACCACAAGATTTATAACTTCTATCAAAGATTCCACAAGCGTTACCTATTGCTAAAACAAAAATCTCTTTTACCAAAAAGGATATAATATCAATCCCCGATAAACACCAAATGATTTATGACAGCAAAAAATAAAGCAGATGTACATCGAAAAGAGCTCAATAATTTTTATTCACAAAAATGTGAACATAAATACAACTAACTGCAACCATTTTTCATTGGAAAAATTCTTCTAATCAGGGAAGTAGTAATGCAAATGTTGTGAATGCAGTTAACTGATCCATCTTCTGAATAAATATTTCAGGGAAGCAGAAGATAATAAACTTCAAATGTTCCAAATTTGAACATTGATGGAAAAATTGATGTCTCATATTAATAGAAAAGTTATCTACATCTTATTGAAAAAGACTTGAAATATTTTTTCTACTTTAAAACACTATATATGTATGTTGTTAATAATTGCTTTGTTGGGATGGAGCAAGAAACCCAATAGTACATTGACACTCTGTTTAATTTATTTGTGCAATGACAGAAATGCTAAGGCCAGATGAAAATAGTAACAACAACAACATATGATTAATTAGCCAACCATAGAGAATTTTTTAACTTAAACTCGAATACAACAACCCTCACATTCGAGTGGGGAAATCACAGTTCACATACACTCTAAGATGTTACACTTAACAAACAACTTCCAAAATATCTCGGGAAAGGGGGTTTGGTGATAGTTAATCTTGGCTACATGATCACTATTAAGATGATATCCCTAAGTACACAAAGACATAAAAAGAAAGAGATTAGAGGAACCCTCAGATCCCCCTCCCTTTCATTCATTATTCTTCTCTCTTTTCTATAATAACAAAAATAATGCAAAAAAGTCCTTTACAAATGATGAAATATTACTCCTTCTTCCTTTCCTTCTACTTTTATGTTTCATTCAGATTGTTCCTCCTCCTTCTCCTCCAATGGAGTTTATTATTAAAACAAGATCTTTGAAATATTTTTCGCCATCCTTTGTAGGGTTAATATGCAAAAAAATAAATAACAGAATGTAACCCAGTTGAGAAATCAAGAAAAGCGTTTTAAATGGAAGGTTGTTTATGAGAATGAGATTCTAAGGTCATTGTATATGAGATTTACATGTAAAGAGAAGAAGAAATCATGAATGACAAAAAATGTCTATTTGTCCCATAAGCAGTGGCGGATCTAGAATTTTTGTTGAGGGGGTTCGAAGTATAAAGAAGTAAACACGTAAAAGTTACAAGATGAAAAATCGAGTGACATGGGAGGAAATTTTTAATTTTAATCCGCTAAATTTAACTTATATTGTCATTTTGTATTTATGTTCTTCCTACTTTTACCCTGGTCCATCGAGCTTTTAAATTTTTTAGTGTCTTTCCTTTTATTTTGCAGTATTCTACTTTTTAGATTTTTTTCTAAATTTTGAATTAGTGCACATTTAATCATATGTTACTTTAAAAACCATCAAGATTCTTTAGAAAGGTGTAAAGATCGAGTTACTAATATTATAGTGCATATTCCGAAGATAAATAAATGACATCGTCGATTTTTTTAGTTCATTTAATTCAATTTACTAGGTTAATCATTT